>NC_133770.1:45819555-45912882 GCF_003597395.2 Chelonoidis abingdonii
GCGGTGGTTGCTCCGTGCGCGCCCAAGCTGTCTGAAGGTTATAATCTGCTTCCTGCTCAGTCCGGACTGTTCCCTGAAGCTGGGGACTCCAGTTCTTCCTCAGGCTGGGGACTTGGGCTGGTCCCTCTGGAAGTGATGAAATTGAATGGGTTTGAGTCCGTCGCTGGTGCACCTTGGTGGTATTTCAGGCTCTGCCTGAGCCTCTTTTGGTATGGTTGGTTGTTGCTTCTGCCAGTTCAGGCTCGTTGGTCCCTTCTGGCATTGGGTTGAAGGTGTGGTGCGCTTGCTTGTGTGGTTGCTGTTCCAGTTTCCGGGTTTGGGACTGGAGGTGTTGTGGCTGGTTCAGCCGTTGACATGGATCCGGGTCACTACCTCAGTCTGGGTCTCTGGTAACACAGACAGGTTCTCTGTGGACGGCTCAGGAATAGGAATGGGTCTGGAAGCTTGTGGTTTGGCTGCGTGTAACCATTCCTTCTCTCTGGGACTGCTTAACTTGATTGGCCAAGTCTTCTCCCAGTAGCATGGGGATGGGATAATTGTCATAGACTGCAAAAGTCCACATCCTGACCAGCCTTTGTACTGGACAGGCAGTTCAGCTGTAGGCAAGTCCACACTTGTGAATGAAGGGGTAAATGGTCACTTTGGCCCTGGGTTGATGAGTTTGGGATCGACGAAGGATTGGTGGATAGCTGACATTGTGCTCCCGTGTCTCTCCACGCGGTACCTTCTTTCGCCCACTCTCAGCTTTTCCCTTTGCTCAAGGGATTGAAGGTATCTGGCCTTGGGGTCTTAGTCCGCTGGGGGTGCAATGACTTGCACCCGGGTGGGTTATTCGGGCAGTTGGCCTTTGGCAGTTGGCCTTGATATGTCCCGTTTTATTACAGTGATAGCATTTTCCAGATAACGGGTTACTGGATTGAAGGAAGTCACTGGAGACTGGTGAAGGTGGAAGGATAGGGTGTCTCGGCTTTCTTGGTTTGTAGGTGGTGTTTGGGTTGCCCTCGGTTGTAGGGTTTATTGCTGGGTGGCCCCCTGGGTTTTCACTCCCCTTTTACAGTAGATTTCTTGCTCTCTGCCACGGCCATCCATTTGGCTCCAATCTCCCCCACCTCGGTGAGAGTTGTGTTTGCCATTAGGATGTACCGTGTTATTTCCTCAGGAACACCATCCAAGAACTGCTCCATGCATATGAGGTGGCGCAATTCTTCAAAGGTTTGAACCTGGGTTCCTGATATCCAGGCGTCGCAATGCTTCCCTACGTAGTAGGCGTGGTCGGAAAGGACCCCTCTGGTTTCCACTTTTGGTTTCTGAATCGCCGACGGGCGTGCATCCGGGGTTATCCCCAGTCTGGATCTGGCTTGGGTTTGAAACAGTTTATAATCATTCATTTGTTCCTTGGATTTTAGCCGCCACATCTGCCAAAGGGTCCACTGATGTTGTTGACCTCAGCTCTAGCATGTACTGGTTTTCAGGGATGTTGTACCCAATACAGACCTTTCGAAATTTTCTAAGAAGGTATCCGGGTCCTCACCTGCCTTGTAGCTGGGAAATTTCCTGTGCGGTGGAACAACAACGGGCGGCGGAGGGTTAGGATTTGTTGGGGTCTGCTGCTTAGCCCGTTCTAATTCCAAGGCCTGCTGTGAGCCTCTCTTTGTAGTTATACCTGTCTTCTGTGAATAGCCTCTTCTTCTTGTTGTTTCTTTCGTAAACTGCCTGTTGTCTTTGTTGTTTTCTTTCGTGATCTGCCTTTTTGGCTCTTGATGTCTTCGTGAGCTGCCTCCTGGCATATTGTTCGGCCTTAATAGTTCCAGCTGTCTCCTATGTTTATTTTCGTTGCTTGCTTGTAGCCGGGCTCTTTCTTTTTCTGCTCATGTTTTGAACTCATGGTTTGTTTTCTTGTGTTGGAGTGCCTCTGGCGTCTGTTGTCAGAATTGCTGGCTTTCTGCCTGCTGAGATTTGTCCTAGCTCTGTTTGGATTGGCAATTGAACCAAACAAGCTACTGTATTTACCTGTGTGAGTTTGCTGGCTGGGTACTTAAGTTTCATTGTTTAACAAAAGATCTGTAATGGGCCTCTTTAATGACTGAAAAAAAAAATATTGCAAGCTGCTAGTATCAGGAAAAAAAATTTCAAGCTCTCTAGCCCTGAAAAACCCCTGTCTTCCTTAAAGTAAGATGCCAAGAGCAGCAAAGGAAGAAAAAAAAATTTGCTGTCTGTAAAACCAATCTCTTCCTCCCTGGGACTGTGTGATTGCTAGCAAGCCCTCTGAAAGAGAAGGCTATTGTTCCAACAATGACTCTTAATGGCTCTCTCTAATGAGCTACTAAAAATGCGCACTGCTGAAACAGCAGGGGAAAGAAAAAAAAAAATTTTTTTTTTTTTTTCTGTCTGCCCTTTAAAACCCAATCCTTCTGCCTGCTAATGCTAGCAGGGAAAAAAATTAATGTAGCTATGGCTTATGGATTTAACTTCCCAATCCGCTGCACACCATGTGGTAATCTAGCCGTCCAGTCCCAGACCTGGACTTAGTGTCCACCAGTCTGTTCCTGTCCCAACCTGGACTTTTGCGTCCAAAGTTTGGGGCTTACCTGAAACTTCCCCAAGCTCACTACCAGCTGGATATTCTCGCTGCCACCAGATCAGGAATTAATCTATGGGGCCTGATCCCCCTTTCCTCCCTCTGGTGTCCCAACCCTCCCTTGGTGGGACACCCAGATTCCCATCCCTTGGATGCTAAAAGCAGGGAAATAACCCCTTCCCTCCTTATTCAGGCTTGCCTCGCGGCTAACCTGTGTGACCCAAGAAACCAAGCTTTTCTGCTTCCCTCAGGACAATGGAGATGCAAAATACCCACAGCTGGGCTCTGCACCCCCCTTGCTCCAGGAATGAGGGAAAAACTGTAACCACCAGAGAACAGAGAGAATTCTTCGTCTCTTTCCCCGTAGTCTGCTCTTTCCCTGGACCCAAATAGGAAAATAGCCCACAGCCTGGCTTTCCCTTTGCTCCCTAGGAAAAGAACTTTCACAAGTTTAACAAGAAAACTTTATAGAAAAAAAGAAAGAAAATATAAAACAATCATCTTGCATTAAGAAACTCAATACAGGCTCTTGCTTATAAGAAATATAAAGAAACAGTCTGATTTAAAAGATAGCCCATTAAACCAGCACAACAAATTAACATACAGGTAAATACACCCCAAAGACCATCATAGCTGAATTACTTTGCGGTTCCTGGGTACTTACAGATGTTTAGAAGAAAGTATTAGGAGAGAATTAGAAGAAACTTGTTTCCTCATAGCTAAGAAAACAACAAAGACCCCGAGTATACAAATTCCCGCCCCTGACTTTAAACAATCCAGTTCTCTGATTGGTCCTCTGGTCAGGTGTTCGGTTACCCTTTTCAGGTAAAACCTTGTATAGATTCTTCCAGCATTTTAGACCCTTTCTTTCAGAGCAAAACTTTTCCTCACATACATCAGAATAAATCTTCAGTGTAGCACCGAATAATAATTGTAGAGCCTGTATTTTTGGAACAATCAGAAGAGTGTGTAGCTGGACTCCCTCATGAACTGACACTTGACCTGCTTCTGCCTATTGATTGAACAAATGATATAAAATGGACATGTATATTTGCAGCTAGAAATTTAAGGGAAAATCAATATAAATTAGAGGTAAAGAAACCCCTAGCAAAAGAGTTGGCACCTTTAGAATGGTGACTTCTGCAATAGGTTAGTTAGTGAACACTGGCTTTGTTTATTGCAGCAATAGTCAAAACCCAAGGTTGTCTGGATGGGGATCTTGAATCCTTTGTTTATAACTGATGCTATTATCTACAATGCTAATCCTGGGACTAGTGGGGAAAAATGCAGACAGGCTAAATTGACAGCATTGATTGCCATAGAGGATTTTTATTTCTGCAGTAGCTGGAGGAATAGAGTAAATTTTATGACCAATAGCACTGCTGCAGGATTGCAGTAAACACTAGAGGGAGGCATTGTTCTGGACTTGGATAGTTTATGGCGGCAGGTTTGTGGATTTCTCATTCTGAGAGAACTGCCTTTATCAAGTAAACAAGAATGAATTTGCTTTTTCTCTCTCTCAGCAGCCCACTGAAAATCATTTCACAAGGCTCACATATTAAATGCTGTCTTCTCATTTGGACGATTATAGTAGGGAGTACATCTGCAAAGTGTTGTGTGTTTCTTTTAACAGATGTACTTAATGATATAAAGGCAAGTCATCATTGTTTATTTTGTTGATAGGATGTAACAGTTTCTTGTTTCTGAACACCTGTATGCTGCCTTTTGCAGGTCTGGTTTTTCATATCTCATGACAGATGATGAGAAATTTTGATTGTTTAATCCCTTCACTGGGTGGATCCTTTTTTATAACAAAGTGATTTTTAATAGAATGTATGCTCACCATGGCTTTGTTTACTGATTATGCTAATTCACAAAAATACTTCAGTAGAAGTTTTTTGTATCCCTTATCACAATTTAGATTAGCAGCATTTAGATTCTTCTTTTATAGGATATGAAAATGTGAAAGAAAGAAGTGGAAGCCAGAGTGATCAATTTGCAATTTAAAACATTGTATCCAAAATCTTTTAAAGTAAAACTATTTTTTTAAAATGATTGTTTATTTAATTCACAAGTCTTTCAGAGATGCATGCTTCATTCTAGCAAGGAAGGGGGAATACAGACCTCTTTACAAGAAGCATGGGGGAAATGAAACCACAGGTTTCAGGGTGTATTGTCCTACAACACTCCATTGGAAGGTTGATATTAAAATCAAGATCAGCCAGTTAAGACCCCCAAGCCCAAACAGTGAAAATGTCACCTTGTGATTAATTTAATGTATGTAAAATCCTGTTGTACAAATTGTACATAGTTAAGAGTTGAGAAGTTCACTTGGGATCTTGGGAAAGATTTGTAGCATTTTGTTCTTCTTAATTTTTGTACTGCAGCTTCTAGATCCTCCAGAATGCGGCAATGGTTTTGTTGAAGATGGAGAAGAGTGTGACTGTGGTACTACTGCAGTAAGTACAACGTAATACAGTGCCTACTGCAATGGACCCAGCGTGGTGGTGGCTTTTGGTTATATATATATTTAACGTTATATGGATATATTTGGAGAGAGAGAGATATATATATATATATATAATCATAATTAAGGCTGCAAAATCAGGCCCTGAAAGATAATTTTTTAATATTTGGGAAATGATATTAGTATAGCAAGAGTTTATAGTGGTCATCATTAAAATTGTCAACATTTGGAAACAGATACCACACAGTTATTACAATTATACCCTATTTTATATACAGGGGAAACTGTGGTATCTCAGACTCTGCAGTGTGGAAACCCTGATGTTTTAGTGGCATGCATATAGTATATATTCAGCTTCACACCGAGCCCATTTAAAATCTACTTGAGTTTAAAAGCACCTGATAGCAGTAATGGAGTTTTTGGAGAAATAGTATTTTCTCTGTAACATTTCGCATGTGTGTCTGTTCCCCAGGAGTGTGCCATTGAAGGAGGAGGTTGCTGTCATACATGCACCCTAACTGCAGGCTCACAGTGCAGCAATGGGCTTTGCTGTAGAAAGTGTAAAGTAAGTACAATGAACTTAAAGTGACTTGTGCTGTCATTTATGGGGAGTTAATGAGTTTAGGTGATCATAGGCACAACTGCACATGCATTTTTGCTCTCAGACCTTGGACCTCCATTTCTGAAATTTTGACCCTTAAAACTCATCAAAAACTGGTTAATCTAGCTCTGATCTTTGTCTTTTAGATTATAAAATACTTGGGGCAGGGAGTGTGGGCCAAATTCAGAGGTGAATCTAAGTCTAGACTAATTTACACCTTCTTCCAACCCCAAACCAGTCCAAATCAGTTTGGACTCCTTCTGGACTCCTTTAGACTTACATGTTCAGACGCATGCACCATGTCACTTATACATCACCTCTGAATTTGCCTCTCTGAATCAGAGGAAGTCTCTGTTGGAGAAAATTATAGAACAGAGGGTCACAGAGAAGAGTGTAGTAAGAAGAGCAACTAACCCATAAGATGTAAGGATGTGTAAGTTAAAGGAGGCCTGCTGTTACTTTAACTTACACCTCCTCCTGGTTCGTTAACATGCGACTTGATCCAGAGCCCATTTAATACAATGCAAATCTTTTTATTTAATTTATTGAGCTTTGGATCAGGGCCTATGTAAGTTACATAATCTTAAACTCCCCTAAGGCCTGGTCTGTTCTAAAAAGTCAGGTTGACCCAGCTATGTCACTCAGGGGTGTGAAAAACCCACACCTCATAGCACTGTAGTTAAGCTGGCCTATCCCCTGATGTAGACAGCACTCGGGCTTCTTTCATCAGCCTAGTTATTGCCTCTCAGGAAGGTGGATTAAGTACTACGGTAGGAGAGCCTGTCCCATTACTGTAGTGAGTGTCTACACTGAAGAGATACAGAGACACACCTGTGCAACTGTAGAGGTTTAATGTAGACAGCCTTAGACTCATAAATCAATCAATAGGTAGAAGCAGGTCAAGTGTCTGTTCATGAGGGAGTCCAGCTACACACTCTTCTGATTTTCACCTTTTGTCTTCAGGCTGAGGACAATGTTCTAATTCAGGACAATGCTCATCTAATAAATAATAATAATGTTTTCAGTGCAGTGTACCTACATGTGATATTATCATCTTGATCGATTGGTATGTATGTGTCTGACTCCTGTAGGAGAAATGTTAGTAATAGCTCAGTGCCACATTCTGCTTTGACTTTGGGCTCATCATTAAATGCAAAAAAGGTGCAAATTATGCTGTAATAGACTATTATAAGGCCCATTTGCCTTCCCTTAAGCCTAATTGAGCAGCCAATCACCGATGCATTGGTCCTCGCACCCTCTGAAGGGCCAGTCACCCTGTGACAGGCACTTTTATTCTGAAATAAGTGTGTCCGTGTGTGGAGTTAATCAGGAACAGCTGTATGTGTACACAAGCCCTTAGGCTCCTAAGTCACGTAGGCACTTTTGAAAATGTTACCCTATCTGTCTAACTTATCTATTTTTTCAACAGCTGGTAGGGGAGAAAAAAACTAAGCCAAGTGTCAGAAAAATGTTTCCACTGATGTTAATCAATTTAGCTCTACTAAAGTCGATGAAGTTTCACTGATTACACCAGCTGAGGACCTAGAACATTAGCAGGTCAAATCTTATACAAAATCTGTGTGCAGAAAGAGAGCACAAATTAAAAAAGTGAACTGTGGTGCACAGATTAACAAACCAGTCAGGAAAAACTGAGGGCTCTGAGGTGGACCTGAAGCATGTCCGTAACTGGTGATGCAAAAAAGAAGTAGTGATGCTTGATTGGCAAACAGGGTGCACAGCATTGACAGTCCCCACTTCTGGGATATTTTGCCATTTCTTCAGGTCATGAGGTTTTTGGCAATGGTATAAAATGTTTATTCAGAAATTAAACACCATACATTCTGTCACTATTAAATTTCTCATCCTTAAATGTATGGATACTTTAGAAGTGGGTATAAAATGATGCGGAATCCAACAATATTTATGGCCAATTTCTACTCTGATTTACACTGTTATAACTTAGTTGCATAGATGTAAGTGAAATGATCTCTTAGTAGTGACCTGGGGTAGCTGTGCTGGAGGAAGTGAAAATTATAAAAGAGAAGTGTGATCCAGTGGTTAGGTGCTAGTCTCAGGCTCAGGAGACTCAAGTTCAATTCCCTTCCTCCACAGACATCCTGTGTGACTTTGGGCAAGTCGTTAATCTCACTGTGCCTCAGTTCCCTCTCTGTAAAATGGGGGTAAAAGCATTTTTCTACCTCATAGGGGTGTTGTGAAGATAAACATTAAAGACTCAGGTGCTCAGGTACTATAGTGATGGGAGACATGCAAGTATCTTAGGTAGATTAATAGAAGTTAGAGGAAAATTTGACTCTTACACTTGTAACTGAAAACATATGGTGATTGTTTTCTTAATCGTGGTGACGTGTGGATTGTAAACTGAGTCAAAACAGCTTCCCAAAAACAGCTGAAAATTTCCCATTGTTTGATTCTGGTTTAAACTGTTGAAATTATTATTACATGAAAAAGCTGGTTATAGAGATACTCAGAAAGTGATTTTTCAAACTTGTTTTAGTTTGAATCTAAAGGAGTTGTGTGCCGAGATGCGGTAAATGATTGTGATATTCCAGAAAACTGCTCAGGAAACTCCAGCCAGGTAATATTTTAAAACTCTTTCACAAAAAGTGAAAAAGTGCAACACATGCACAATCTCACTCAGTATTAGAGTTATTGTAGTAGTATTGTAAGTTATTTAAATTTGTATAAAATTACTTTAAGTTTAGAGGGGAAAGTGATACTGAAAGAAATTTTGAAAAACCACTAATGGCCTTAGATTTATAAATTGTTTTTATAGCCTGCTCACTGTCTGGATTATCAAGTGGTTATTTTCTCTTTCTATAGTGTTCTCCCAATATTCACAAAATGGATGGGTATTCATGTGATAACAAACAGGTAATTATAATTTGGATTTATATTTTTAGTATTTTTATAGATGGGAAAACATATTCCTATAGATTCTGATCTGAAATCCTTTGAAGTCAGTAGGAGTCTTACCAGTAACTTCAAAGACATTTGGATCTAGGCTCACAAAGTATTTTCAGTTAGAAAGCAGAACCACATTACGTGTTAGTCTTTCCATCACATATTGCAAAATAAACTGAATAATAGTCATTTACCTGATTTGAAAATGTATTTGACCCAGTTGTGAAACTGTGAAAAAACGTTGTTTGTGTCTTTTCTGTTTCTTTAGGGTATTTGTTTTGGAGGAAGATGTAAAACCAGGGATCGGCAGTGTAAATACATCTGGGGTGAAAGTGAGTGAACATTATTGTTTCTAAGTTGACTTCCATTGATATAGCTCTAAAGATTCAAATATCTTGTGGACATACACCTACCTGGAATCATTAAAATCAGTCAAAATTTAGCTGGGACTTTGTGCCATGATATGGACTCACCATGAGACCGAGTTCCATATGTAAAAGAGGAAACTTGTGAACTTTGCCCTTTAGTTCTTGTTTTTTGCCTGGACTCACTTTTAGTATAATTGTTTACTTTTTTATGAAAAGCAGTGGGCAGTTGTTCTGTGATCCTCTATCTTCCTTCCCTCACTTTACTTCTGTCCCTGGCTGTTGAAGACCCTTCAGCATAACAGCCATGTTTCCAGCCAACAAGTGCTGGGCTTGACACTCTTCAAAGACCATCACTGGTGCTCCATGCATTAGTCAGAGGAGGTCACTCAAGAGTTTCTTCTCTCTAGGGACTGAGCAATTGCTTCTGCTGTGCTCCCGGTACCTGCTGCCCCTGGGAGCTTAGAACAAGCCCACAACCTCCCTAGATTGCCATGGTGATCAGTTTCTTCACACTGATTGGTGTACTTATATTTAGTTAGCAGTTAGGAAAGTGTTTGAAACCATGGCTAGAAAAAATAAAAGGTTGCCAGAGGTCTTCATTCATGTCTGATTTAGTGCATATCAGTTTATTTAAATGGGTGGAATTTTGTGTGTTGGTTTTATCCTGACACCTGAAATAACAACAGAAGAGTCTCCACAAACAGAGCTGCACCTACCAGTTTAACAAAATGTGTTTAAAATCACACATCTAATTAAACTGATGCAACTTTGTGTGTTGAACAGGACAGTGTGTAGGCAATAAGATTCAACTTAGGCTATGTCTACTCTAGAGAGCTTAGAGCAGCACAGCTATACCGATGCAGTAACATCTCTCGTGTAGCTGCTCTATGCTAATGGGAGAGAGCTCTCCTGTCGACATAACTAAATTACCCCCAATGAACGGCGGAAGCTACCTCAGTGGGAGAAGCTCTCCTGATGACATAGCGCTGTCCACACCAGCACTTCTATCTGTGTAACTTATGTTGCTTAAGGGTGTGGTTTTTTCACACCCCTGAGCAACATAAGTTTTGCTAACATAAGTGGTAGTGTAGACGTAGCCTCAGGCCATTAGCTCTTTGGGGCAGGGACTCTCTATGTGTTATGCATTTGTACAGCACCTAGTGCAATGCGGTCCTGGTGCATGAGTAAGTTTTCTAGGTACTACAACAAAACCAATACTATTACCGCTACTACTCATAAACGTTGTGGGAAATGTCCTCAGCAGCAGGTCAGTCACAGAGCAGCACTTGCTGTGCCTGCTATGTTTTGGAAAAAGATATTCACCTTGCCCTTATCCCCTAGCTTGCTGTTCAGGTACAAATGAAGGGTGCTTTTGCTTTGACTGTCTCAGCTAGTTCAGCACTGACTGTGTCACTCTTGGTACTGGCAGAAGCTAAATGATTTCTGCCAGAGCTTCAGCTTTCTTTGGAGATGAAGAAAAACAATATAAATTGTAACGGGCAAACCATGAGTTGAGAGTTTAAGTTTGGCTTAGATTCTTACTCAGAAAGTTCAGATGCTTTTATAAAGCTTATCCAAATATCGTGTTGAGTCTGAATAATTGGGCTGGAATCTCATGAGAGCAGCCATGTCATAAGCTATCTAGTACTTTTTGTTGTTTGGGACAGACCAAAGGAAAATAGGTTGTGTTGTATTTCAGGCACTTAAGCTACTGGTCCCTGATAGAACCAGAAAATATTTAGGCACATTAAAAGGAAAAATAATGGAGGAAAGGATGAAAAATTAGCTGCAAATTTTTAAAAACTAGATTTGAGTTGTAGGCTAAGGTTTTAATTGTATTATGATCTGAACAGATTCTTCCATCATTTAAGATAAGTAGAGAATCCAGAGTTCCTGGCAGGTATTTGGTTTTATAATCTAGTGCTGTTATAACTCAAGATTTTTCCCCAAACACTTTAGAGCCTCAAACTGGCCATAATTAAAAAATGTTTCCTTGAAAACTGGTCTTTACTTGTAAACAGGGTCTGGAATGAAGAAATCCTTGGAGAGACAATTAGAGCCAATATCCTTGGAATAAAGTAGAGGATAATTTTTGATTTATTTGACCTATGACCTGATTTCTAACATCAAATTTACATCAGGCTTTTAAAAATGTCCATAATCTTATTCAAAGAAAATTGTTTCTGTTTTTAGAAGTGACAGCTGCTGACAGATACTGCTATGAGAAACTGAATATTGAAGGGACTGAGAAAGGTAACTGTGGAAGGAGCAAGGACACTTGGATACAGTGCAACAAACAGTAAGTTCATCTACTCTGGAACGCAGCTTGTATGAGATTCTTGCCCCGGTCCAATCCTTCATCTGTCATAAACAGGCTCTAAAAGCCCTGGATCTGGCTGGGGGAGAATTCCGCTGGCACAGAAACTGAAAAAGACAGCTGTCTTCTAAAGACCACCTACAACTGAAGCCCCAGTTTAGGGTGTCAGGAATGGAGCCAGGGGTTGGAGGAGAGTTCCCGTAGTCTGCATCAGCTTCATGGATTCTCATCTGCAACAGACTGTGGAGCAGTCCAGTAGAAGGTGGAGGGGGATGCTGTATCAGAACAGCTCTCAGATCAGCCAAATTTATGCTGAGGTCACTTTGGCCACCACAGCAACCCAGAATCCAGGAGGTGTTAAGGTGGCTTAAAGTCACTACCTGCCTTCTCATTTCTCCAAGGCTCTGAAAGGCAGCACATAATATCACTCCTTCACTTTGCTCTAAGAGTATGTCTGCACTGCAGCTGGGAGTTGTGATTCCCATTGTGGGTAGACACATTCACACTGGCTCAGCTTGAGCTATGCACTAAAACTTGCAATGTGGACATAGCAGCACCAGCGGTAGCTTGGGCTAGCTACCTCAGTCCAAGCCTGCCCAACCACCTGGGTCTGAGTTGGGATAGCTAGCCCAAGCCGCTGCATGTGCTGCAATGTCCAGGCCGCTATTTTTATTGTGCTAGCTTCAACTGAGTTAGCATGAATCTGTGTACCACACTGGAAATCACATCTCCCAGCTGCAGTGTAGTCAAACCCTAAATGCAAGGCTGGACCTGATTCTCCATGGCCTGGCACTTTGAGAAGTTATTTACATCTGTGAAAACCTGGTGTAAAATACCACCATTCTGATTTTGTAACTTAGGCGTCCACCTTGCCCAGGTACAAATGATTTCTCAAAGTGCAAGACAATGGAGAATCAGGCCCATTGTATGGAGTATAAATGTTTTTGAAATGAAAATCCAAATCATGGGCCACAAAGAGACAGTACATAGAAGAGATGATCTCAAAACAGAAATTTGGATCCAAATACCACCAGAACTTTGGGAAAGCTTGGATCTGAGTCCACATTCTTCTCTTCTACAAATAAAATCCTCAAGTAGAGAAAATGCTGATTGGAAGATTTGTGTACGGTATCATAACATTTTTTACCAGCTCTCACAAATATTTGAAGTAAATATGCTGCGTCTTATTTGTGAAGAAATACATAGATTCTGGACATCTCTGGCAGATATCAGTGTTGCTAAGGAGAGCCTAGGCCTTAAACTTGTTTTTGAAACAACAATTAAAATCCTTTTATAAAAAGCCTCTTTTCCTAGTGTAGCCTTAGGTGAGGCTCAAGAGGTGGCATGGCAGTTCATGAGGTAATTCTCCACTGCCTTGCACTTTAGGTAATTGTTTAAATCTGTGCAAATTAGGTGTAAATGACAGCTCAGATGCAAGACAGTGAAAAATCAGACATGTACCAGTATAACTATTTCAGGTAGGAGGTGATTTTTTTTAAACCAAAATAGTTATACTGGTACAACCCTTAAGGTGGACACAATTACACTGGTATAAAGGTGTATTATACTGGTCTAGGTTATTCCGCTTCCTGTATGGGAATAGCTATATCAGTATAAGCACTTTTATACCAATATAATGGCATTCACATTAGGGGGATTGTACTGGTACAGTTAAAGTGATAAAACTTTCATGTGTAGACAAGACCTCAGGCTCAAAGAGTCTGGTCGCTGAGGTACTTCATAGAATCACAGAATATCAGGGTTGGAATGGACCTCAGGAGGTCATCTAGTCTAACTCCCTGCTCAAAGCAGGACCAATCCCCAGATAGATTTTTACCCCAGTTCCCTAAATGGCTCCCCTCAAGGATTGAACTCACAACCCTGGGTTTAGCAGGCCAATGCTCAGACCACTACTTGAAGCAATAGCAAAGAAAGATAACAGGAAAATATGTAAGGCAGGTAAGCAAAGAAAATTTTCTCAAGGATGGGAACATAGAGAATTATGGTCCCTTTTGTCTGTGATATTGGATTTGAGCTCTTATGTAAGTGAGGGAGAAATAAGTGGTGGGCTATCATTCTGATGCGTGGTATACCAGTTACCAGCACATGTGGAAAAACAAAAGACCTGTCAATGACACTAATTTTTTTTATATAAGTGTAAACTATTTTTATTGGATTATTTTTCTGAGTGATTGTCTATTTAACCTCTGAATACAGGGATGTGCTTTGTGGATATCTTCTGTGTTCCAATATCTCTAATGTCCCAAGACTTGGAGAACTTGACGGTGAAATCACATCTTCAGTCGTACAGCTGGGGAAATCCTACAACTGCAGGTCTTTCTTAAAACCCTATAAAATGGAATAGAGATGATATTGCCCTTCAAATTCCTCCGCTATGGAAATGTCAGCAAACTCCTGCCTAAGTGAGAAGCAACTGCTGCCATTAAAAACAAAACAAAAGCCAACGTTAATTGAACTTCAGTCTGACCCTACCAGTACTCCTTCCAGATTTGGATTGAGGCACATTATAATGCCATTTTGGGGAAGCTTGCCCTGCTGCTTCCTGCGTTTATTCTATGGGTAAATGCCATAGAATATCAGCCTCCAGGAGTTATGTATGTTTAATCTGAGTATTTTAAAGTGTTGTGCGGAGAGCATGTCTACAGGAGAAATATAGTATCTTAGTTTGTTTTTTATTAGGGTCGCTGACAAAAAACCTCCTATCCTCCCAATATATTTTATGGATCCTGCCT
The DNA here is from genome assembly GCF_003597395.2 of Chelonoidis abingdonii. NCBI lineage: Eukaryota > Metazoa > Chordata > Testudines > Testudinidae > Chelonoidis > Chelonoidis abingdonii. The sequence continues at coordinate 45,833,562 of NC_133770.1, forward strand.
GGTTTCTGCATATTAAAACAACCCAAACAAAAATGAATGTGCCACACAAGAATCCAGTGTATTGAACAGTCTTATGTCTGAAGCAGTGCGCAAATATATTGTGGCTCTTCGTTTGTTTTGCAGTGGTGGCCACGTTAAGTTAGATGAAGAGACAGACCTGGGCTATGTTGAGGATGGAACGCCATGTGGCCCAGAGATGATATGTTTTGAGCGCAGATGTCTCTCCACTGATTCCTTTAACTTCAGCATCTGCCCAGGCACTACAGATGACAAAATTTGTTCAGGACATGGAGTATGTTTTCATGTTTTTTTAGCCTTGACTTTTACATTTCTGCTGCCTTTATTGAATGCTTTCAAGTTTATGCTTTTATGTTACTAGGTACATCATTTTTATTAAAGTAAACTGAATTGTTGGCAGTACAAGTTAATTTTCTAGATACGCTTTTAAAGATTGCATGTCAAATATAAAGGTAGTGAATATATCAGAATCAGGGCAGTCTGAGCTATGTATTACAGTAAGTGTATATACTGTTATTACGAAAGTTACATAAATTACTTCGTTTTCATCACTTCCTCCAACTTGCTTCATCTTTCCTTATCTGAATTTAAAGGACTTAATACCATGCTCTTGGAAACTTTAAAATATATAGGTCCAGATTTGATTGTCTGTCATATTCTGGACCCTTTATATTGTACGAGCAGCATAAATAAGCACTGGATCTTATCAGATGAGAATTCCCCCAGTATGGGGAGTTCTTGTCCAGTTCACAGCTACTGTATTTGGTTCCTGTGCTTTGCCAGAGACTGGGGTTGCTGGAGTGCCCTGAGTTCTGGCTATTCCAAGATGGCATAGAGTCCCTTAATCCCTGTCATAGTTTAAAGCGATCCCCAGACTGCTCAAACCTGCCCTGCCCTAAGGGAACCATAACATATTCCTCGATAGCTCCTATTTCTCCAGTGCTGAAACTCAGTTTTTGATGTGAAATTATCAATTTAATCTATTTTACAAGAAAAATGAAACCTAAGGGACACAGTCTCCCAAAGTGAAACAACAAAAATATTGTACAGAATTTTGCAGGCAATTTTTTACCAGTTCCACGCAACTCTACCTAATTCGTATTCTAAATGGTGAAAAACAAAGTTTATTTTGTAATTTTATTCTGGGTTACATTTTGAACTACAGGTTTGCAGCAATGAAATCAAATGTGTGTGTGATCGATTTTGGGTAGGAGATGACTGCAACACCGCTTACAAAGATGCTTCAATTTTTGATGAAGAAATGGCAGGCAAAGGTGTGTAATGCATATATTTGAATAGATGACAAATTGTGGAGGCTAGTCTTTGGTTTGGGGGAAGGTCCAACAAGCAAAGCTAGATCAGCTACTCCCTCACTTAGCATATAGCAATATCCTAGATAGCCTGACCTCTTTCTTTAAAAAAACAAAACAAAATAAATGGTCTAAAAATGCCTCAACCCTACAACTGGATCTGTGCAGCTTGACTCCTACAGAATTCATAAGAGTGCCATGTGGGTTGTAGAAGTGAATCCAGGTGCATCTTGCTTGCCTCACTCATGAACTAAATGGAACTATTAAAATAAATGGAACTATTCCTGGTTAAGATTAGCAGAATTTTACCAGTAACCCCCTCTCCCCCCCATTACCAGATAAAAGGGTCAGCACTGCTTATATTTTTAATTGTCTTATTCTCCAGAGCCAAATGTTCAAAACATGTCCTCTTTGTGCACACATGCACATCATATGAACATACAATATCTGTGCATAATATGTGCACACACGACAGAATGTGTATGTTCAGATTTAATAAGTGATTTATGTGAACACATTTTTTTTATTTAATTTCTGATCTTGTCTACATAAGAAAGTTATATTGGTAAAAGTTGAAACGTGAATTTAAACCTTTATAGCTACACCACTATAACTGCCCAGGTGGCTACTTTTATTCTGAAAGAAGAATGACTTTTTCAGTGTAGCTTAGACCCCTTCCTAAGCAACATAAGCTACACTGAAAAAGGCATTCTTACTTGAGAATGAGAGTGTCCCAAGGGAAATTATAGTAGTATGACTATTGCAGTGTAATTATACTGGTATAAATGGTAAAACTTTCCCAAGTAGACAAGCCCTTAGTCAAGGGTAACAGTCAGATAGATAGATGTTTTGTCTACAAATATTCCTGTGTATGGTAAAAGTCTGTTTTTATTGTGTATTTAAATTTTAAGTGTTATATAAATAATGAAAATAGTGTATGGCATCATATAATAAGTATGATTAAATCTCACGTAGGATTCCCTTCAGCTTTTAAAGTAAAATTTTCACTTACCTCTATCAAAAGACACTCTCCCGTTTCACATCTCACTTTTTATTTGTCCTTTGAGAGATCACTTAATGTAGATTTCATTGTACATACTTACAGCATGATAGGTGATTTTAAAAAAATGCTGTTCATGTACTACTCATAAATAACTGAAGAAATATGCATATGGGGCAACTTTTATATCTTTATATGGCACTTGGAGGTTTGTATTTGGATGTCCCCTTTTGGAAAAGGAAGCATTGAGCTAGATGATTATAATGAAAAATAGGAAGTCTCTGAACTGAGAACAAGAAATCTTTTATTCCAAATAAAGGGAGCCTCAAAGTATTGTATAAATGTTATACAGAGAATCAACATGTCTGGATTTTTCATTTAAATTGAACATTTTAAAATGAGTTTCTAAGTCTTTTTGTCCTCTTCTCCTGCTCCTCCAATACAGGTATAAAGACATTTTATCTTATTACGGATCCTATTTCATTATATGAGATACCTCCTATTTAAATTTAGAAGGCTAAGAATGTTCAGCCCATTCAATGATCTAATTTGACTGAACATCCGTGTTTTAATCATAGATTTAATGTTCTTATACTTACACATAGACTCATACATATGGTTCCATAGACATTGCAGGTGTTTCTAGTGGCTTTATATTTTTTTTAATTTAATATTTTTGAATAATTAATTTACTTCCGGAAGTTATAACATGATTTGGAAATCAATTAATTCAATTCATTTTCTATTATGTAGTCAAACTACAATAGCTCCTAATTTTAAAAATCCCTTGTTAAACATATTAATGCTATTTACAGGACTCTAGCACTGTTTTAAATTATTCAGCACAGATCTAGTTTCTCAAACAAATTTCTAGAATACTGCTTTAACTGCTTTGTATATTTTTATTTTTAAATTTCTGTATATTATGTTTTTTGTCTTTTACTTTTCCCCAGGTGTTGTTAGTACAAATATAATAATAGGGGCTATTGCTGGCACCATTTTAGTGTTGGCTCTCGTTTTAGGAATAACTGGATGGGGTTACAAGTAAGTATAATGAGCAATTTTTTATAAATTTGAAAATAAGTATGTATGTTCAGTGAATAGCTGTTTACAATATGAAGTAATAAAGCAAGAATATTGAAAATTATACAAATTTAGGGTTGTTGATCAAATAGAAACTGTATTATCTCCATTAATGGTCAAGAGAATTTAGAAAGATAGCCCTTGTGTAAGCAAAGCACTTAAGGACTTGCTTAAGTTTAAGTATGTGCTTAATTCCCGTTAACTTAATACCAAATGAATGTAAACTTGTGCTTAAGTGGTTTGTTGACTGAGGATGGGATTGAAGCATACGATTAAGGTTCAGATTCTCATCTGATATCCAGTTTATATTTGCTGAGGATCTGGCCCTAAGTATTTTGTTGAATCAGGGCCAAAATGGCCACATCCATTTCTTTCAGTATTAATGTTCTTTTTTTCAGTTTTGTTTCTGTGTGGAAGTTCTCTATAAACAAAACATTTTAGTGTTTTTGTAGATATTAAATTAAGATTTAATGCATGTGCTTTTAAAAAAAAGTCAGTAGCATTTGGATTTAAATGGAATGGTTTCAACCCCCTTTATGTGGAATATTGACAGAGCAAACTAAGCTTGACTATTCAAATACCATTATTTGGATAGTACCGAAGTGATTCATAATATTGGGACAGTGCTGTTCTTAGCTATACTGTGTAGTCCCACTGTTTGACAAAAGCTGGGAATGAGCGGCAGGGGATGGATCACTTTGGTATTATCCTGTTCTGTTCGTTCCCTGTGAAGCACCAGGCATTGGTCACTGTGGGAAGACAGGATACTGGGCTAGATGGACCTTTGGTCTGACCCAGTAGGGCCGTTCTTATGTTCTTATGATGCCAATATGATTAATGTATGACTTAAGTATTTGGAATGCCCTATATCTAAATGCAAGAACCTGCCAGAAGGTTATGCCTTTTCTTGGATGAGAACCTGGCTACAATGAACAGGCTCCAGCTGTTTTTATAATTTTGGATCCCTGTGCCATTCAAAGTTGGTGTAAATTAGAGGAGTTGAGAGCTGGCCTTGTACAGTGCAAGGAGAAAGGCACGCACAGAATACTAGGAGGATTAGGTTAATAAAAGGACAGCTTTAAGACACCTTTGCATACCACCCAGTGATTTTGGCAGTATGTGAAGATCTGAATCCTTCTTTGAAATACAGCTTCAAAACTTAATGCATGTTTTGGGGTATGATTAGGCAGTAATTTAGTGAATTTTCCTGGTAATACAGAAATATATATTGAAAAACAGAACTAAGGTTTCCAAATGTTCCCAGACTTAATAAGCATGTTCCAGATACTGATAAAACATTGCAGTGTATATCCTAGAGACACTAACAATCCAATATGAATATAATCCTACAGGTTTGTTTTGAACTAATACATCTGTTCTCTTTTGCAAAAGTGATTTATTTAGGAATCGTCAAGAATCAAAATTTCACTTTGCCCTACATTTCTTTTATATTTATTTGTTGTTTATGCTGTTGAATACAGCCACATTCTCCCTAATTATATGCACATTGGTAATTCATTCTTATCTCTTTCTCTTCTTTTCTATGGAAAGAAACTATCGGAGACAGAGGTATGTGATAACATCCCCTAGGAAGGCTGTAAATGATGATTATTTCTGTATTTTTCCATTTTTGTGATGATATAAATTGCATAGAGAGAACCTATGGATAATGAATGGTCATATTTCGATGTTTCCTTAAATCAGTGGTTTTCAATCTATGGTCAGCAGGTCCTGGGGGTCAAAAGACTGTCTAAGATTTCCAAAGAGGTCTGCACCTCCATTTGAAAATTGTAAGGGTCTTCAAATGAAAAACGATTGGAAACCACTGCCTTAAATTATCTATATGATTTTATAAAGGATTACTTACCTGAAATATCTGAAAATGTTGTGAACTCTTCAAACACAATGGCTAAAATCCTGTCCCCATTGAGGTCTATGGCATAACACCCATTGACTTAATTGGGGCCAGTATTTCATTCAATAACAGGAAAATATAGAAAAAAATAATTAAAGGTAAAAGCAGAGCAAAAACCAAATATGCTTTTAGAGATTAAAATGTTCTTGAGGTCCAAGAGGATTCAGCAATAATATGAACCTGATGCACATTAAATTCTCTGAACCAAATTCATTCCTGGAGTTACACCTTTAAATTAAATACATTTTAGTTATATTAAATTCATAGATAAATTTGAAGGAAATAATTTCTGTGATAAAGATAGATGTTAAAGTCCATATTGCTGTCACAACTCAATTAGTCTCATATATATCCTGCAAGTTAATGTTTGACTGATGTTTTATATACAAGCAGGAACTCAGGATAACGTACTTCAGAGCAGGGTCCATAAAATTGGATTTAGATAAAAATGAGTTAATATCTACAAGAGTATACCAAGACGAGAATACAGTTCCAGGACTAGTTCCCACTGGTATAAATATAAAATATAATACTCTATTGAAGTATTCAATATAAAACTCAATTGAAGTCACTGGAGTTACACCAGTGTAAAAGCCGTGTGAGATCAGAATCAGCAGTGTAGATATATGAGCCAGTTTGGAAAAATGTCAGTCTGAATCCTGTGCTCCACTGTCTAAAACAAATGCTGATCTGTTCAAAAATTCCTGTTATAAGCAATGTAAACTACTTGAATCACTCTTCCCACCAACCAAGGTCCAGCTATTGATTCCAGGAAGAGCCTACTCTTTCCCCCAAACGATGCTTCCTTCCACCTACTCTGCTGTTCTAACCATCCCTAACTGCAAGGGCCTGATCCTGCACCCATTCAAATCAAAGGCCAAACTCAAATTGGCTTCACTGGTGCAGGATCAGACCCTAAGAGAGGGTTGCTCACTGATTACTCTTCTGCCTTCCCCCCACCGTCCAATCCCCTCCTGTCTAATGCAGTTATCACACTGTCTTGGTCCAAGGTGCTGCTATATCTGCTGCTGCCACCTGCTGAGCTTGCACTCCATGCCCTTTGCCTTTGTAGTACTCTCTCTGTCACTTAGAATGCTTGGCATGTAGCAGAGAGGCTCTACCAAGTGCAGATTTGTTTAGGCTATGTCTACGCTACAATCTATGTTGGCATAACTTATGTTGTTCAGGGGTGTGAAAAAACCCACTCTTCTGAGCAACATAAGTTACACCAACATATGCACTAGTGTGCACAGCACAATGTCAGTGAGAGACCTTCTCCTGCTGACATAGCTTATGCCACTTGCTGAGGTGGTTATATTATGCCGATGGGAGAGCTCTCTCCCTTTGTCGTAGAACGTCTTCACTTTAGACGTGCTGCAGCAATGCAGCTGTATCGGTACAGCAGAGGGACAATGGAAGACTGGTTTGTGGGAGTCTCTTATCATAAGAACATAAGGAAGACCATATTGGGTCAGACCAGTGGTCCATCTAGCCCAGTATCCTGTCTCTGACAGTGGCCAGTACCAGATGTTTCTAGCAGATGGAGGTTTAGGAACATGTGGAACATAGCGTTGCATCCCTGATCATCTTGGCTAAGAGCCATTAATGGACCTATTCTCCATGAACTTAGCTAATTCTTTTTTGAACCCAGTTATACTTTTGGCCTTCACAACATCCCCAGTGTGAGTTCCACAGGTTGACTGTGGATTGCATGAAGTACTTCCTTATTTTAGTTTTAAACCTGCCGCCTCTTAATTTCATCAGGTGAACCCTAGTTCTTCCATTATGTGAAGGGCTAAATAATACTTACTTTCTCCACACCATTCATGAGTTTAGGGATCTCTATCATATTTCCCCCTTAGTGGTCTTTTTTCTAAGATGAACAGTCCCAGTCTTCTTAATCTCTCCTCATATGGGAGCTGTTTGATACCCTTAAATCATTTGCCCTTCTCTGCACCTCTTCCATTCTAATATATCTATTCTGAAATGCAATATTCTAGATGAGGGCATATCAGTGATTTGTACATTGTCATTACAATATTTTTTGTTTTATTATTTTCCCTTTTTCTAATGGTTCCTAATATTCTGTTAGCTTTTATGATTGCTGCTGCACATTGAGTGGATGTTTTCAAAGAACTGTCCACAATGACTCCAAGATCTTTCTTGAGTGGTAACTGCTAATTTAGACTCCATCATTTTGTATGTATGGTTGGGATTATGTTCCCAATGTGCATTACTTTGCATTTATCAACACTGAATTTTATCTGCCATTTTGGTGCCTAAACAGTTTTGTGAGATCCCATTGTAACTCTTCGCAGTCTCCTTTGGACTTAACTATCTTGAGTAATTTTGTATTGCCTGCAAATTTTGCTACCTCACTGTTCAGTCCCTTTCACAGATCATTTATGAATCTGTTGAACAGCACAGGTCCCAGGACACTCCTTGAGGAACCATGCTATTTACCTCTCTCTATTATGAAACCTGATCATTTATTCCTACCCTTATTTCTAATCTTTTAACCAGTTACTGATTCATGGGAGGAACTTTCCTCTCATCCCATGACTGCTTATTTTGCTTCAGAGCCTTTGGTGAGGGACCCTGTCAATGGCTTTCTGGAAGTCCAAGTTTGCTATATTGACCCTTGTCCACCTGCTTGTTGACTCCCTCAGAGAATTCTAACAGATTGATGAATCACGATTTCCCTGTACAAAAGCCATGTTGACTCTTTCCCTATATATCTGTTATGTGAGAATGAGTTGGTCTTAAAGTCATTTGACTGGAGATACAACTACATTGGCAGAGGATAGGGCAACTTAAATCTTGAAAATATCCAATGAAACCCAGCCTATACCAGTGCAAAATTAGCATGAGAGGATTGAGAGAATCTAAAATATCAATTTTAATATATTCTTGGTGAACCTTTAGGTTCCATCATCCAAGAAGTTTAGTAAGTGAGATGGAAAGCTATGAATGTGGACTCCTTCTGTGTGCAGTTTCCATGCTAAGGTTCAGGATGGAAACTAGTATAGGCAAAGACTTTGGAAATGATGAAGCAGCCAGTGCTGCCTAGCAGCCAAACCTCATTAATGTAGGAAGAGGAAATCCTATAGTCGGCTATCTGAAGAAATAGTTATGAAAATATATAAGCAAGGATTAAGTAGATGAAAAAAGTGCAAGGGGGTCGACTGGAAAGCCCTCATTGGAATTAGTGTTAGCTCTTGATCCAAAATGAAAATAAATCATCAGTGTGCATGCCAGTGTTACATAAGGATTAGTATTTGATGGAGCAAAGCAACTGAAACAAATAAAATGTAAAAAACTGAAAGGAGTAAAATGTCAATGGTTCTATCGACTGAGATAGCCTGAAATGCACAAAGATATGGAAAAAAGCATTAGTTTGATCAAAGAGTGACAATTTGTTAGGTAGTACACTGGGGAACCATTAAACTCTATTGAGATACCCACAAATCACAATAAGTTTGCCTGTGAAATATTCCTGAGGTGTGTGAAGATTGAGACTACAGCTGAGACTCAGTATGGAATGAAAGGAACCAAAAGGATTGTGAAGTACCATCTGCAAGCCTTTTGGCATATGATTATATATTTTAAATATATGAGGAGCTTTTGAAATTTAAATCTGGAAGTGAAAGAAGTGAAGGAAATCTTGAGAGTCAAGTTCAGTAGGAGGACACAGTCTGTATTTCTGAAAACTGAAGTGAAAGTGAGTCAGCCTTCTGATTAATGAGCATTTTTATTAATGGTGACAAACAGAAACAAACACCTTGGAAAGTACAATGTTGAACTGGGCATCTTCTACTAATGATTAAAGCAACAGACAAGTTATCCATTTGAATTAGGGAGACATTTTTGACCTGCTAGAATTATCTCCAAAGAACAGTGATAACCGATGGCTATACATTCACTATCAGACGAAAAGTGGGATAGGTTGTTCATAAATTGGAAGTTTTCCCTCAAACCATGGCTAAAGGGATGAGTGGGATGTGAATTATATGTTTTGATAAATTAGTGTGCTTCAGAAACATGGAACATTTTAATCTCTTTGCAAATAATTTGCTTCTAATTGCAAACATTGGAAAGGTTGTTTAATCAGAACAGAAACAGGTCTTGGATGAATGAGGGAGGGACCACAGAACAGAAAGCATGATCTAAAAGGGTGAAAAGATTATAATAAAACTTATAATACATCTGGGCTAGCAGCTTGTCTTTGGCTTTCCTTTGTCTCTTCTGCTTCAAGCAATCTTCTGAGTAATGCTTACGCAGAGATTGACTGTTGACAAAATGGAGAAGAATTAAAAGTTAAAATTTAAGCCTAAAGGGAATATTTTTGGAATTATTTACATTTTAAATGAGGTGCTCAGATGCATATTTCAAGATAATAACTTGACTATACTGTAGCCAAGTAACACTGTACTTAAAAAATCTCAACCTGCACACAGTAGCGCAGAAAAAAATAAGTTCTATTGCTGTAATCCAATATTACCCTTATGTAAACTTCTGATACAGTGAACCATAAAGATGCAGCAGCTCAACAGGATAACTTGAAACTAGGAGCTGTCATTCAAGCAAGTAGATGATGAAATCCTTAAAATCAGTACCTTTAGCAAAGTGGAAGTTAGTGCAAATTAAAGGAAGTCAGCACCATTTTGTCATTTGTCTTTCAGAAGGGGAAAAAAGTGCATTTTAAATGCACTTAGAAATCCAGTAGTAAATCCAACTAAAACTGAGTTGCCATAGTTAATTCTCTGTCTGACCAAATGACCTAATCCCTTTCACAAGCCCTAAATTTGCTTTAAAAATACAATTCTAGACTTGCAATGTATGCTTCTAGAGTGCTAGAGGGCTTTAAAGTGAACCTTGTTTGAGACAAAGGTCAAGATTTTCAAACTGAACAGTGATTTTGGGTGTCATTATTGGAGACACCTTAAGGAGGCCTGATTTTCAGATACTGGGTGTGCAGACTGATGGGCAGTTTCACCAGCTAGGGAATGGAAATAAAGCTCCAAGTTCTTTTAAGACTCTTTCTTTGGGGTTTGTTCATTCATTTGGTTCAAAATCAAAATACAAATCAACTGAAAAAACCTGAGCAATAATTCCCCAAAAGCTTTCCCTGCGTTAACCAGCCAGGAAGGGAGAACACACAACATTTCCCTTAGCTCCCTTTTGACCCAACTTCTAGTTCCTTGTAGTCTCTGCCCTAAATAGCCATATGACTAGTTGCTGACTGTTCTTTGCAGGCTGCAGCACTTGTACTTTGTCACATAGTCCTTATCACTTCCTGATACCCAGGCCTCTTGAAGATATCTGAAATTGATCATCCAAAACCTGAGACATCCAAAACTAACTACTCACTTTTGAAAATCTCAGCCAGATTTTTTCAGTTAAAAGGCAGGTTTCTCTGAATTAAACCTCTGACATTGCATTTCTGAATTCTCAAAAATATGAAGGACTTCTCTTTCAAGTCTGAGGTGTTTATTAATATTCTTACAGTTTCCTCCTGTAGAGTGTTATCTCTTCCTGTTTCTCCTAAACTAATGTTTGTGTGTGCATGTCTTGTCTTCTAACTTTAAAATGTTCATTATGCTTTAGACAAATACCACAGGGAGATTATGTAAAAAAGCCTGGAGAGGCCGACTCTTTTTATAGCGACATGCCTCCTGGAGTCAGCACAAATTCTGCATCTAGTTCTAAGAAGAGGTCTGCTTTTCTGTCGCATTTTCAGATTTCTACCTGTTCCATCACCCATTATTCCATTAGTCAGAACATTTCATTGTTTTGCAGCAGGTTTGAGTCCTTCTTCCTTCTTTGTGGAATGTTAAAAATGGCATTTTTTATTCTTTGATTACTGATGTTTTTTCAGCACTACAAAAGTGCCCCAAAACGTTGATTATTAAAAATCAAAGCAGAATAAGGATAATTTACATTGCTGTCCAAGATTTGTGTAATTTAATTTTCAGCATCTCTCTGCTTGGAAATTGCTTTCCAAGAAGACTATAGTATTCTTGGCAGGTTCAAAAAGAAAACAAACCAATAATTAAAAAATCCTGTGAATTTCATATCATGTTCAGATAATCAAAGAAAAGAGATACTGTCATGTTTCAATAAGAGTTACAAAAATAAACTAGTTAATATGAATGTTATTTTTGTATCCTTATTTGTAAATGTCATTGTTAACTCCTTTTAGTTGTAGTCAACCTAGACATAGTGAAAAATATTTTTATTCTTGCCGACTTGCAGAAATGAGTGTGATGCTCACAGTTTATATAAATGTTATTTCTATACTAACATACTAAACTTTCAATCAAGTGTTAATCTATGACTTGATTTAGCAAACACTTGTTCCTTGTGCTGACTATTGTGAGTAGTCCCTCAGAGCAGTAGATTGTACCATTGCTAAGTACTAATCCAAAAAGATACATTATTCATTTGTTTAGAGTTTGCTAATATGTTGTGGCTCCAAGTGCTTAGAAGAGACATCAACATAATTTTGAAATGACGAGTTCATTGCAAAATGTTAATGGTACATTAGTTGTTGATAAGCTCACCATGCTCTGCCATCATTTTGCAATCAGAGATATTTTAATTATGAAACTCCTTTTCAACTGGCACTTCAAAATGATTTGCAAGGAGCAGTGTGTAATAGGAATGCAGTCCTCATAGGAGAACTGATTTTTTTTAACCTTCCTATTTCTTCTCCCTTTAGATAATTTATAAATGAGCAATTGACAAAATTCACACAGTTTTTAGCCCATTTAAAGTTGCTGAACATAGCAAGTATGTGAAATTGTATATACTACACAGGCCTCACATTCTGTTTCCTTTAAAGTATCCCATTTAAATCTATGACTAAGGCAAATGTATCCTTCAAGGGAACAGTGTTTGAGATGTAAATTAATTACCCACACTGCCCTTTTTGGCTAAAGCTTTTATATTTGTGGGGAGATAAATAATTTACTTCCAGGGAATGAAAGTTAATCTTAAAATGATGCAATGTCTTCAGCTGCAAAATCATTACTCGGTTGACTACGTTCTAATCAAATCTTGGGAAAGCAAGTTTCCATAGGTCTTGTATTCAGCAGTGGAGCAGGTTTGCATTCCAGTTAAGAAAAAATTATTTAACTTTTTTAAATGAACGTTATGTAACTTTTCTCTTCATGATATGTCTTTATTTTGCCCCATACTTCCATTTCCTTCATGTTGCCCTCAGTAGTTTTATTTACTGCACAATGCTAAGGTCTGTGACCCTAGAGAAATTGAATGTTGCTATGTCACAGTTCAGGTACTGTTGCACTACTATTGAGCAAGTTTGGGTAATGCCTCTTTCATACTATGGTAGGACTAATGTGGACAGAAAACAAGGCATTGAAATGATTCCAGTGTTAACTGATCCTTTCAGTTCAGTCCCCATGGTGTTATACCGCCTATCAGGCAAATTGCCTTCAGGGCACTCTGTCCACAAACACCCACATCTCTGGGCAGAGCAAAGAGCAGCCAAGGGGCTTTGCTTATTTGGTCCAATCGATGCTGGAAAACACAATGAATGGTTAGTTGAACAGAATTCAGCATGACATTAACATATTAACAGCTAACTTTATTATAACACTCCACTATAAAACAGTGAACACCAAGCACAGTAAAAAGTGGGGGCACCCGTTGCACCTGTAAAAGAAACTAGTAGGAGAAAAAATATCCAAGAATGTATCAGTTTTAAGATATTTAACCCTGGAAATATGTTTGAATCAATAAATATTGGTGTGATAAATAAATAAATACCTTAGGGTGACCTGTGAGTGACCTGGGAACTGTCTAAGCAGTCTCCATCAGATTCTTGCCCTCCAAAGGAGAAAGAGGTGGAAGAATATTAGTATATTCAGATATACAGTTAAAATATACAAATGCACTCAGTAGGTCAAGGTTCTCCCAAGTAAATAAACAAACAATCTCTGTTTTACCTTACCATGAGTCTCCAGGTTCCACTTGTCTACTTCCATCCCCTCTTGTAGACCTAATAATTGTCCTGGGTTACCACCACCACATATGGCAAAGGGGGTGAGGAGCAGAACTAGCTGTGTTGCAGGGAGTCTTCTACAAGGATCTGCTCTCTGTTGATACTGGCCCTCAACAAACACATCTCTGGATCGTAGGGAAAACATGAGAAGAAAGAAATACATTAGTTCATCTTATAGTATCTGAGTATATAGACCCCAGTCTGCCATGACTTTAGCCTGTAAGTGCACACTGCAATCTCTAGCTCACAAAAAGAATAAAATATCCATATTAGCACTGTCAAGCGCTTTAAAAAAAATCACGATTAATCATGCGATTAATCACACTATTAATAATACAATATCATTTATTTAAATATTTTTGGATGTTTTCTGCATTTTCAAAAATATTGAATTAATTTACAACACAGAATACAAAGTGTACAGTACTTGCTTTATATTTATTACAAGTATTTGCACTATAAAAAAAACAAAAGAAATAGTGTTTTTCAGTTCACCTAATACAAGTACTGTAGTGCAATCTCTATCATGAAAGTTGAATTTACAAATGTAGATTTATGTACAAAACCCCCTGCATTCAAAAATAAAACAATGTAAAATTTTAGTGCCTGCAAGTGGGTGCTCATCATGATCATCCTGGGCTTTCAGGGCTAGAGGTAGGCGAGGAAATGTATTGGAGAATCCTCCCAACTGCCTTCCATCATTATATTTCCCTCCAGTTGTATGAGGATTTAGCCTGCATTCCTCAGTCAGGATGGAATCAATGATTGGAGGGGAAAAGGGCATGCTGCAGGTAGGAACAGATAACTAGAAAGATGCCTTAGGAAGCTTGCTGTGCCCTGGGATAGCAACAGTTGGATGAAGTGCTATGAGTGGTCGCCATGAACCAGTTTATAGAACCCAGGCTAGTGAATGTGGACACACTGAACCACTGCGGGAATGGCCTGTACTAGCAAACCTTAGCTGCAGTGCTTTACCATAAAACAGTGCACTATGCTAGTGCAGACAGACCATTGGACTTTGTTTTGTGACCATCCCTGGAACTGTGAATGTTTCTAACTCCTCAAACCAATATATAATGATTAGAAGGTAACCTAACAACAATCATAGATGAGCCTTCCTATTCCAGGTCAAATGGATTATCTCATTCGTGGAGTGAAAGGATCCCAGACACAAAGCATATTTCAGACATCTGTGAAAATGGGAGACCTAGAAGTAACTCGTGGCAAGGTAAGGGAGGACTCTGACGCTGACTAGAGCAAGAACCCTCCTGGGTGTCACCACCACTATGCTGACAATTTAATTGTTCTTTGGACAGGAACATGACTCTCTAAAATTGTGTACATTTTGTTATTAACCTGGGAGTTTGGATTTAACAGCACAACACACTAATACATTTTTCTGTATTGCTAACAGCAGGAGCTCTTGACCCCTTAACTCCAAGAGGTGAATTATTCCAGGTCTATGGCAATGGGCCAAACTGCAATTTTAAATACAATTTTCAACAGTACTATTCAATTGTTACTTTCAAACAGTCCTTTGAGTGCAAACCTGAAGCATATATGCAGCATATATTCAGTTAAGAGGAACCACAGTACAGATATAATGGCCCAAATTCTCTGCTGTGCCTACAGTGGGGAACCACAAGTGAGTCATTTACAGCTCTCCGAGTCACTGGCTGTTTTTATGCTGGCCAGGGCTGGTTCAGGCTTTTTTGCCACCTCAAGTGGCGAAGGGAAGAAAAATAGAAAAAAACCCCCCACGATTGGTGGCACTTCGGTGGTGATTCAACTGCACCACTTCATTCCTCAGCAGCAATTCGGTAGCTGGTCCTTCGCTCCAAGAGGGACTGAGGGACCTGCTGCCGAATTGCTGCCGAAGACCCAGATGTGCCACCCCTTTCCACTGGCCTTCCCAAGCACCTGCTTCCTGCGCTGGTGCCTAGACATGGCACTGATGCTGGCCACAGCTCCTGCAGAGTTTAGAGCAGCCTCAGGGATGCTCTAAACTTTAGTTGCTGGTAATTATCCCCAAGGACCTGCCCACAAGCTAGTTATTATCAGAGCACAACATGGTTCAACCACTTCCCCTACCCATCTTTACTCACCCCCACTCAGTCTGGGGATGGGGATGGCCTAGGATGCGGATGCACTGGGTCTGAGTCTGTTGGGGAGATACAGATAGTTCTGCTTCCTTTGTGCCACTTGAGCAGAATGGGCGAGATTCTATGGCCCAATATGTTGTAAAGCATGGCACTCCATTGGCTACAGCCACTTTGCTTTGGAAAGGTTTACCATTGAGAATACCTGGAGGTGATACATTGGATGAAAAAATAAATATCAGAGAAGTAAAATGACTCCCAGTTTTCTTTTTGTATGAAAAATTAAGAATTTGAACCCTCTAATTGAATTGCACACAAGAGCATCAGAATGGCCCCACTGCAGTTTTTCAAAGACAGAGACTAAGAGATGTATATTTAAGAGTTTAACGAGGAACTAAATTTCTTTGAGGTTTATCCCTGTTGCTTGAAATCAGCTGATCATTGCAAACAAGGCCAAACATATCAAAACAGGAAATGCTAAATTTTGGAAATAAGGCTCTGAGGGCCAGATGGTTAAAGGTATTTAGGCATCTAAAGATGCAGGTAGGCACCTAGAGGGATTTTCAAAAGTGCCTAGGCAAGTTAGGTACCTAACTCCCATTGACTTCAGTGATTAGGTGTGTGATGGGTTTGATCACCGAAACCCCCTTGGGACTGTCACCTGATGTGCTGAGACTACCTCTGAGCCTGTTTTCTCTGCCAGTTTGGACCTCCAGAACCCTGCCTTGTCAAGCCAGACATGCCAGTCTGCTCCAACACAGACCCAGGGTTTGAACCAGAGCTGAAGACTTAACTGAAAACGGCTTAGCAAGTGCTCCTGTCTCTAGCACCCAGACACCCAGTGGGATCCAAACCCCAAATAAATCTGTTTTACTCTGTATAAAGCTTATACAGGGTAAACACATAAATTGTCCACCCTCTATAATGCTGATAGAGAGATATGCACAGCTGTTTGCTCCCCCAGGTATTAATTACTTACTCTGAGTTAACTAATAAGCAAAAAGTGATTTTATTAAGTTTAAAAAGTAGGATTTAAGCGGTTCCAAGTAATAACAGACAGAACAAAATAAGTTACCAAGCAAGATCAAACAAAACATACAAGTCTAAGCCTAATACATTAAGAAACTGATTACAGATGAAATCTCACCCCCAGAGATGTTCCAATAAGCTTCTTTCACAGACTGGTCTCCTTCATACTCTGGGTCCAGCAATCACTCACACCCCTGTAGTTACTGTACTTTGTTCCAGCTTCTTTCAGGCATCTCCCGGGGGTGGAGAGGCCATCTCTTGAACCAGCTGAAGACAAAATGGAGGGGTTTCCAGGGCCTTTTATATTCTCTCTCTTGTGGGCAGAAACCTCTTTGGTTTCCTGTGCAAAATCACAGCAGCCAGATGGAGTTTGTAGCCACCTGGGCAAGTCACATGTCCATGAATGATTCAGCTTTTTGCAGGCGGACGCCATTGTTTACATGTTAGTTTGAACATTCCCAGGAAAGCTCAGATGTAGATTAGCATCTCCCAAAGTCCATTGTCAGTTAAGTCCTTTCTCAGGAAGCTGACCAAATGCTTCACTGAGGCTACTTAGAATCAAACACATTGAGATACAAGTACATAGCCAATATTCATAACTTCAAATACAAAAATGATACACACATACAGACAACATAATCATAGCTAGCAAACTACAACCTTTCCACAGACGCCCCACTTGACCTCCTCCGTACAAGACCTAGTGCAACAATGATCTATATGGTTACAGGTCATGTCAATAATGTCACAAGGTGCTTTTGAAAATCCTACTAGGCACCAATTTGCATCTTTAGATGCTAACTGCCTTTGAAAACCTGGCCTTAAGAGTTTTAGCCAAATGATCATTACAGTCATTGATCACCAAGGCCAAGTTCTACAGTATTAGATTATTACTAAAATCCAGATTGTGGCCTACCCCAACTGCTCCTACAGAGGAATGGGGGGATATAAGCATCTCTTACTTTCCTGCATTGGCTACCCATACCACAGAGCAGTGAGGAGCCTCTGCAGGACTGCTACATTTCTCTCCGTGCATATGGGCGAAGTTTCACGGCAAAACGTTCCAGCAAGTTCAGCTGTGCTTGGGAACATAGACTGCACCAAGTTTAGGGCTTGCACAAGCTGTCTTTCTCCTTCACATACACCTCCTGGAGCAGGAGAAAACTGGAAGGCACAATCTGCTTCTTAGTCTTTTCTTGGGGAGAGCACAAGAACACACTTCCTCATTTGCATGGCAGACTGTAAAATACGACTCTTGCCCAGATGGTGCTACTCATCTGAGGACAACTATGTAATGTTTAATGTAAATCAGTTAAATTTTAGAACTTAAAGGCTTCTGCTAATGTAAGGCCTAATTCTGCAACCCCTCAGGCAACATTCCCTCCAGCTACACTGGGAGTTTTACCAGTGTATGGGCAACAACACTGGATCAGTTGTTTTTCTTTGTAAATGTAATACAGTTTTAGCAACTATGCTAAAAATGGTACATTTAGATATGTATGTTTTTTTCACAGTGGAGGTCAAGGTTGTTAATGCCTGATGATATTGAGGCCATAGGTTAAATCCAAGGCCATATTGCAAATATATGGAAATTACCTTTATAGTTCCATGCAGAATTCCATTCTCATAGACTCATAGACTTTAAGGTCAGAAAGGACCATTATGATCATCTTGTCTGACCTCCTGCACAATGCAGGCCACAGAATCTCACCCACCCACTCCTGTAACAAACCCCTAACCTATGTCTCAGTTATTGAAGTCCTCAAATCATGGCTTGAAGACCTCAAGCTGCAGAGAATCCTCCAGCAAGTGACCAGTGCCCCATGCTGCAGAGGAAAGCAAAAAACCTCCAGGGCATCTGCCAATCTGCCCTGGAGGAAAATTCCTTTCTGACCCCAAATATGGCGATCAGTTAAACCCTGAGCATGTGGGCAAGACTCACCGGCCAGCACCCAGGAAAGAATTCTCTGTAGTAACTCAGATCTCACCCCATCTAACATCCGATCACAGTTTCTAGGAGGAAGTCCAGTCTGACAATTCACATATTCAGAATGCCCAATTTGTATGTACATATGTGCACATGCACATCATGCCAGATTCTCTGATCCTTTATGTGCCAGTTAAGCAATGCAAAGAGGAATTAGATTGGCCAGAAATAGTCGGTACAGTGGGGTTCTCTGGTGGCATAGAGCTGGCTCCATTACCAGCCACCTCCTTACCCCAGTGTAAGGGGTTGGTAGGGAAGAGAGAGACCTCATGAGTTAGAGCTGCTTTCTCATTGGGTCGTTGGTGAAGGATCAGGGAGCTGGAACTGTTTCTCTGTGGCCTCTCCTCTCCACTCCTGCTGAGCTCATGCAGAGTGGTGGAGAATCCGTCTCTCAGTGATCCTGTTTTAATTTTTATGGAGCTCCATCCTGTGCAGAGCTGACTACCTCTAGTGACGTACAGAGCATCCTCACTCTCACTGCACACTGCATTTGCTGCTCACAGGGTTGGCATTAAAAGGACACCGGTAACTTGAAATGCACAATTCTCTGACAATGTTTTACCTGTTTTTGCTACCTGTATCTACTAAGATTAATGCAACTGAAAGAGACTGGGGCATTTTACTGATTTTGTTTTCAGTGTATTTGCTACAACAGCATTTTGTGCATAGTCAGTTGTGCTGGGTTGTTGATGGTGCGTGCCTTTTTACAAGCCCTGCAATAGTCGGTGTTTACCAGCAGTAGAGCCGAAAATGAAACTAAAGAGGCACAAGCAAGTGTGTGCAGGGGCGGGGAGAAGCAGCAGACCTGAACACATAGGGGGTCATGTGCTCACTTAAAAGACCCTTCCAACAGGACAGAATAGAAAAGCCTCTAACAATTTTTTCTTAAAGGAATTTTTTTTAAAATTGGGGCTATGACTAATGTGTATTCTGTTAGCAAACTGTATTGTTTTAGTCCATTTCAGAAAATTCAAGTTGACAGGGTCCCTTTTAACTAGTGTATTGGATATTTTTTTCTAAATATAGTAAATATTTTATTAAGAGATCACTAGCACACAAAGCTGTTAGTGGGATGTTTCATTTCGTAGAAATCACATCTCCTTGGTTTCACCCATTGTTCTAACACCAATATGAGAGGTCATGAACAATGTGCAGAAATCAACCATGAGTAGCTCAGTGATTCCAACCCTTAGGACTATATTGTTAGTTTTGCAATATTTAGTGTTTATCTTAGAGCCCCAGCTCTGGCGGGTTCTAATTGGATGAGAATTTCAGCTTTTATATTTTTAAACATAAGTTTCTACCTCTCATGGTTGCAGAGAAAAGTTTGAAAATGTGACCCAAGTGCACCCTAAAGACTTAGAAACCAGAAGGCAAATAAAAGCTCATGATTTTGGGGGGATGCCTGACTCATGATTTTTGAATGGCAGAAGCTGTCAATACCACTGGTTTGGCGGGGAGGTAATGAACATGAATTATAAACATTTTTAGAATGTTGTACATGTACATTTCAAGATATTATTTGGTCTGTCTTTATCCTCTGATCTTTTTCAGGTAATATAGGAGGAAACAGAAAGAAAATCAGAGGCAAAAAATATAGGCCACGGTCTAATTCAACTGAGTAAGTCGACCCTTTAACAGCAAAGCAGAAAAGAACAGCTTACAAACTAATGCTACTTTCATTTACACTGAGCATTTTAAAATAGAAACTACAGATGTTCCCTGTGGCCCACTCAAAGTACTGACTGGCAGGCTGGTAAATGGTTTAACAAATGTGTTTTTAATATTCTTTTTACTTCTTCTAAAACAATTAATTATTGCTTTTCTTCTTCGCAGTCAGCCCTATAGTGAACCCCACTGGGGGTGACAGCCTGCACCATCACAACAGGCTTTTGTCTACAGTAAACTGCCATTTCTGAGTGTGTCCTGTTCATCTAGTGAATTTCAGATAACCTATTTTCCTTCCTTTGCCCTCACCCCAGATGGAACCACTGCAGATGACACTGGTCCTCCTGGGGACACACATTCCTATCTCTGAATCCCCACCCAGAGATTTTAGGAAAAGAACCTAACTGTGCTTTGAGAACATATTTACAGTTTAGTGCTCTAAGCCATCAAGTCTGACCTAGAATATTTTCTCAAACCACTTGGATCAGAACATGATGAGACTGTCCGTGCACAGTCTTTGCTACAATGCCCACTGAAGTCAGTGTGAGTCTTTTCATTGACTTCAATAGGCTTTGGATTTGGTCCAGTAAGGGAAAAATAAAGAAATGGGCAGGTATGTATTAATTTAATCATATTAAGAATTGAATCCATTTGTAAAACTGTCATACATGTACAAGCTTCACATAGACAGTTACAAAATTAATTAAATTTGCTTTCTTGCCTTCTTTGTTTTGTATAATTTATTGAATAGGCCCATATTTGCTATTCTCGTGAGAAATACTCCATATTATCTATGTCTACTTAGTTAGACGCCTTATCTGAAAGGATGGTGAATAGGTGGAACCATAACCTCTAGGCTTGTCAAACATTTTCCACTAGGCTTCCTTTGTCATTACTGTGCCACTTAAGAATTTATAATTCTCTGCCAGTGACAGAAATGATTATTCCCTCTCCCTCTGTCATCAGTACTAATGTATCTCCCCACTGGCAGAAGGGTTTGATACCGGTCCAGCTGGAACCTAATAGATTTAAAAATTGTATTAAAGCTAATGTTAAAAAAGTTATACAATATATAGGTTGAGAAAAGAGTGCCTGTACATCTGGGTATAGTGCTTAGATTATCCACAAATGCCAAGTTTGTTTTTAAAAGTCATATGATACACAGAGTACATAATCAGCAATAACCCAAATTTAGGTGAATAGATTTAACAATACAGTTTAGATACTAGAATCTGAATACTCAGGTACATCATTCATGAAAAGTTGTATAGAGATTTGGTTATGGAAAGCAAAATATGTTATTGAGTGGAGATTATCCCTCAGTAATTGAGAATTAGGTAGGTTGTCCATATAGAAAATACAATCCACAAGGAAAGTATTTCAGTTACTTTCCTGACTGCGTTTCTCATTGGCACTCCATCTCATCTCTCCTGGTATTGCTGATGATACTACTAGATTTTCTGAGGGCCCAGCCTTTTTCAGCTAAAGGATTTTGAGATTGTTCCAAAACATGAGTATTCCAAGTTCAATATACAGTTGTTGCATACATAGGTTTCCAAAGGTTCACATAGGTGAGTCTTCGCTACAAATTACAAACATTAATAGTTTGAGACATGTAATAGCTACAACATTGCATGGTTAAAAATGGCTATACAAAACCACTAAGATTATTCTTAAATCCCTTGGAGGAGCTTAACTTTCAAGTGACTTCAGCACCCCTGTCCCTGTGGTCTTAATATTGATAAACTCTTATTCGAATGTTCGGTTTCTTCCTTTGCATGAGACAATTTGATAAGAGGAAATTAGCTTGGTTGACTAACCTGCTCAGAGTGCAGATGAGATTGCATTTTCTCTTTTTAATGTGACCTATAATTTCTGCCATATCTAATTCTCTCATTTCATCCCTGCTGCTGAGTATAGTGTTACCAGAAATGGTAACAGTCAGAGGCAGAAGCTGTTGCTGAAGAGTAAGCAACCTATAAGGGGGTGGCACAGAACATCTGTGTCCCTGAAATATACTTGCCAGACTAGGTGGGCTGGGAAGACACCCTTTCCCCTGAAGGTGTCTGCTTTGGGGGTGGGTGAGAGAGGTTGGTGATTGCAAAGTCAGCTTGTCAAGAGTCTGCTCTGCAAGAAGAGCAGCCATGAGGTGAGCAGGTTTCATGGGCTACAAAACTGGATTCTCCCAAGCAACACGTCTGTAGTGAGGAGAGGAGAGAATTGTAGGGGTGTCACACATAGAATATAATTATAAATATGAAATCACATTTTGTAAAGAACTGATGAGGAATGATCTGTTACTAACTGTGATCAAAACATTTGTTGTTCGTTTTAACAAAAATGTGATGCCAGCTGCTTTAAGGGTGCCTTAAGGTTCATGCAACATTTTCAAGACAAATTCACCTCATTAACATCTCAGGTAAACGTGAAAGAACCTTAATAAAATATATCCTGAGACAGTGGATAGTGATTGGAGTATTTCCTATATGAGATCTGGGAGCTGAATAGTGCACACAGTGAAAAGAAAATAATAAGGTGCCAAACTATTGTCTCTCATAAGTAAACAAAATCCACTGTAAATTGTTAAAACATTATGAGCCTGATTTGTGCCATACTCTGAATGTGTGCAGAATTCAGGTATTTGCACAGGAAGCTACCGGATGTACAGTTACATACACACATACCTGATTTATGCATATATTTGCAGCGATTGCATGTACTAATTAAGTGCATTGCACTGTTTTGTGTGCACAGTTGTGAAACTGATTGGAAATTGGCCCACAATTAAACTGTTAGTTTCCTCTGAATTTCTGAAGCATTGGGTAGGATTTCAGCCATATGACTCTCATTAGTATTAGTATGGGATGCACATAGCAAGCATCTCATGCAATTCCTGAAAAATGTACCAGGCATTATTTTGAAATCTAACAGATTGTTTCTTGGTTGATGTAAGCCTGCTGATAAATGTCATCGCTCTACTTAAAGATATTTTTGTCAGTTTTTAATTGCTTCCAGATGAGTAGAAAAAAAAAACTTGGGAGTTTTTATTCAATGGAGTCAGGTGGTTCACTCCGTACAAAGAAAGTGTTGACTAACAGAGCCAGCATGTTCTTCCAAAGTTTCTACAACAGAATTGATTAAGTGGTCTGATAAAGTAATAGTTTTCTGTTAAAATCAATGAATATTATCCAAGAAAGGTAATACAGACTTTCTAAATATCCTGACAATAAAATGGAGATGTGTTAAAACATGTCTTAGTAAGATGTGTTTTGCCAATTAGCAGTACTGGTTCTCTTTGTTAATTATTTTCATCTAAGTGTGCATCTTCCTCATTGTTATAAATTGATATAAACATGATTTGGCTTAGATTTTTCTATTATATATTGTGTTTTTGCAGCAGGGTAACCCATGTATCTGAGCCCGGGCTTTCTCTCGCCCACCAAATCCCGACCCAAGGCATAAGCCAAGGGGGTTCTCACCACCCCCATACAGGGAATCGGGACCACAGGTCAGTTTCACCTGCTCCTATATTCTGGGCTGCCATTTTTATCCCATGAAAAATCCCTTTCCTTGAGTATTCAGTAGTTTCACTGTGGCAAAACAGTTTTGACCTCTTGGAGGTGCTCCTGCTGATGCAGCGCTAGCTCAACCCTCCTCCTTGCCAGCCTGAGGTGTAAGATCACTCTTGAACCTGGGTCTTTTGCATTATTGCATGTTGTGCTACAAGCCAAATCAAGCTATTGGTCTAGTTTTTGCCTTAGATTTAATGACAGATTTATTTCAAAGGAGAATTCATCATTCAAAATAATGTTGGATTTCAGTTATGACTGATGCACAGATGACTGCAAAGATCAATCTGAGAGCTTTCTCATGATATAATTCAGTGGTCTGCAGTGACATAATATAAACCTTTCTATATGCAGATTGATTGGAAGGAATGAAAGTTATCTGTATGTAACTGGGCGTAGGAAGCTGACAAACATTGGATAACAACTGCATGCTTTGTTGCCACATTACATTTTATTTTCTACTTTAAAAAGACGGATCAGGAGTGTTTCATGGTTACCAAAAGACCCCTTCAAAAAAAAAAGTGCAGGTTAAAAATACTGTAGCTATGGCTGACTCCCTAGGAAATCCATAGCTACATCAGCAGTTAAAACTGTAACAGCAGATCCAAACGATACTGGCGCCAGCCTGTTGATTTACTAGCACTTCATCTGTGGCTGCACCACAGCTTTAAACTTTTACTTTTTACTAAGAAGCCAGGTTGGAAAGCATAAAGCACTACTGATTTCACTCGTTTGTGATTAAGAAAGGCAAGTTAGAGGCAACTGTGGCTGGGGGCAAATACTTTTTGAAAGCTGTGGCTGTGCTTACGCAGGGCAGGGAGATGAAGTTCCAGAACAAAAAAGGAGGTCTAAGGAGGTTTTTTTAAAAAAAACAACCACCTGCTACAGGTTTTAGACTTTGACATGGTCTGGAATATTGTAGTACATTCGGTTGTGTTTTCAAAGAAAGAAAACTGGCCTGTCCCACACTCATAAAATCAGTCCCTTGAGGTAACAGTTCACTCATGAGATCAGTGGAATAAGAGCTATGGGATCTGGCCCAAAGGTATTTACAGTAATTTAAAAAAGAATTTTTGCTTTTTTTGGTGTTACATTTCATTTACTGTTTCAGATTGTGTTGGTCCCTATTACATAAATGCAGTGATAAAAATAACTGTTACACCCTTGTGATGATTATACCAGAAATGCAGAATTTAAATTGCACCAAACAAGTTGCTCAGTGTCTACATCCCATTTTATTGTTAACACTACAAAGGGAGAAGAGGAAGTTTCAGTACAATTAAGTGAACTTTCTATTGGTGGCCAAGGGAAGTTAGTTACAGAACAACTGTCTTCACCTGTTGTAATAGTACTGCTAACCATGGAATAAAATAACAATGTTTCTTAGTTTGTGTGTAACTTAAACACATACATGTTTTTTTTAAAGTTGTTCTTTTGCTAATCGAGGTTTTACAAGGTAAAATATCAGATCAGTTATGCAGCCCTCTTTGCAATTTCACCAGATCACACATAATTATTAAAACCAATTTTTGTTCACAGGATAGGTGTAAAGAAATTACCAGAGGTGGCAAAAAGAGCATTTTAAATGGTGAGGTTGAAATTCATCCATGTACAGAGGGCCAGCCCAAAGTCTCTGCAGCACTTAAGGCCTCAATCCTGCAATTCAGTCCAGCTGGGCAGATGCCTGCTGCTGCAGAGAGTAAATTGCAGGACAGGAGCCAAAATCTCATCATGTCACTACTTTGAGGACATAAGAGGTACAAATACCTTGTGATCATTCCTGGCCCTCTGCATAGAGGTAAATTTCACCCTTAGGAAATTAAATGAGTAATGTGTCCTCAACAATTTCCAGATTAACTGAACTTGAGCCTTGTTGCAGTTCAAATTTTCTCATGCAGTTGTACACATTGCCTACTCCTCACCCAACATCCATACTGATTTATTTGCCATACTCACTTGCATTTTGGGGATGAAGACATCCTTGCTGAGCTTGTGCGTGTTCTCAGATTTTCTATTCTTCTTGTTCTTCTGCCTTCTCTGTTCCTTCCATTGCTTTCTGCAGGTATTTAAACCCCTGGTTCAAAAGAGAATATAATGTAGCTAAGTGGGTAGAAGATGTGAATAAAAACACTGAAGGACCATACTTTAGGTATTTTGTAAATTAATTCTATATCATTTGTAAGAGCTGTTCCAGCATATACAAATATGTTGGGACTCCTATCTTGTATATATCAGTACAAGTTACTGTAGGTGCAAAGAGCCCCTTGTTCATTTGCTGCCTTTTGGTGTCTTTTTTTTTTCTTTTTTTGGCTTCATGTACAATTCCAATTCTTTTTCTGAATGTTTTAATGAAGCCATTGAAAAGGATGTTTGTAGTGCATGCATTCCCACCATCATCTATAGCTTTTAGCAGCTTTCTCTTCATTTTATGCCAAGTAGTGTTTTATGGGCATGAGACATATTTACCACTAATAAAATAGTTTTAACCTAAATAGGATTTCATTTACTGAAACAAATGGTCTCTTGTCTATATAGTGCATACTAAACTTACACAAAAAGAAAAAGAATAAAATATAGTGGAATTTTACCTTAAAAATACAATGGAGATGAAATAATTAACATGACCAGAATTAAAAATGAGAACTATAAGACTTCATTCTGCACTGGGAAGATCTAACCACCTAGTGTATGTGGTACAAATGAGTGTAGGGTTCTACTGAAAATACTTACAATTAAAGAGAAAATTGTGAATTTAGTGCCAAGTAAACAGAAAAACTAGGTCAGCCTCCATCTTGTATCTGAATAATGAACTTTGATTCTTCATGCAGTTCTCAGTTTCCCCCATCCCCACGTTAGGAATGAGGGGAGGGGCAAAGATAGCTTTAAGCCACTGTTTTGTGTAGTATGTGGAAGAGCCACAGGGTTGCTTTAACTTATGTTCTGCTTCCCATGGCCCCCGGTAGACTCCAGGAGGTAGAGAATATGCCCCATCCCACCACTAGCCAACCCCAAAACACCCTCTATTCTGGGGCCTGGGAGCAAGGCCAGGGTAGGGTGTTTACACCAGTTCTATAGACCAAGGAGTCCCCTTGCACAGGAGGTATTATCAGGGGCACATTTCTGCTCCCTTTGTATTAACAGAGTAGCATAAAGGGACTGTAGTAAAACTGAGAATCAGGTCCCAAACCTCTCTGTAGTTGAGAACTAGCTCCTTGTTTTCAACAGCACAATATAAAAGCATGAAGCAGACACAATCTGTGGAAATGTGAAAAGACATTTAATTTAATAATCCCACAGTGCTTTGGAAAGAGCCGTTCTTGTTTGTTAGGCATATCGTGTGCTGTTAACATGACTGGATCTCTGCAGTGCGTTAGAAATGAAGTGTTAAGTGAGTACCATCGACCAAAAATCATGAATAAAGAAGCATTTAAAAAAGGCAAATGAACTCAGAATCCCACAATTATACTTTTAGTATTTTAAATGATAGCTGTGAAATATTTCCATTACATCATCTACATGTTACTTAGAACAGCTGCATTTTGAAAATACAAAAAGATATTTGTAGAGGCAAACGATCCATCTGAAGTACTCTGCTGTATATCTTTTCATTAAAAAAAGAACTGGGTGCTCTTAGCATTAATAGCATTAGAACTTTTATCTTGTAATTACAGTTTGAAGCTACAGCAATTATTTAGGTTAAATTAATCCCTAGGCCAAAATTTGGCTTCAAATATCTGAAATCTCTTGGAACTGAATGTGTTTATCTGAGGACAATCTGTCTAGGAATATGCTCTTTTACACCTTCCCCAACCCCAATGAGTTAGGGACTAGTTATATAATTTTACGAACTACTGAAGTGCTTTGGCAGCAAGGTACACATTAAACGTCACAGAACTTTTCTGCAAAACTTTCCAGTTCAGCAGTAGCTCCAGATTAAATTCCTTAGGAAACCATCTAGAAGAAACAGAAGTATGTTGACTGCTAGTGTTCTTCTCAAAATGCAGTGGAAACCTGCAACTTCAGCAGACCAAGGTATTATGAAACACAAAAATTGCACCAGTTTAACTAACATACTTTATTTAAATCAGTTTAGTTAAACTATGTAAACCCTGCATGGACAGTTCCTTTGATTTTTGTATCTGCTTATATTGATTTTGCTCAGGGTTTCTCAAACAGGGGTCGCCACTTGTGTAGGGAAAGCCCCTGGTGGGCCGGGCCAGTGTGTTTACCTGCCCCATCTGCAGGTCCGGCTGATCATAGCTTCCACTGGCTGCGGATCGCTGCTTCAGGCCAATGGGAGCTGCTGGAAGCGCCAGCCAGTAAATCCCTCAGCCTGCACCACTTCCAGCAGCTCCCATTGGCCTGGAGCAGCAATCCACGGCCAGTGGGAGCCGTGATCGGCCGGACCTGCGGACGGGGCAGGTAAACACACCAGCCCGGCCCCGCCAGGGGCTTTCCCGACCCCAGTTTGAGAAACACTGATTTAGCTTATTTGGGGAACTGGTTGAAATTGACTTAAGTTTAAACCCACATAGCATTTGCAACACTTCACTAAATCAATTATAATAAACTATTTTAGTTAAACTGGTGCTTCTTCTCAGAGACAAGAAAAAAGACATTATTATTACTAAGGACACTGTTTAAAAACTCACACAGCAGCTTTCTGAGCTCTTAAATACACAATCTTTTAAAAGCAATTTTTGAATAAAATAACCTTGCAAAACTTCAGAAAAATAACCAAAGATAGTGTCTTATAGTATAAAGTGTAAGCTTGGAAAAAAAGCACACAAATTAATTAATTGTTTAAAGGGCCTATTTTATAACCCAAGTGATTAGTCAAATTCAAGAAAAACGCCATCTTATGCTTGGTTTTAGAAACCATGATCCAAGAATGGAGACAGTTAACACGGAATAATACTTTTTTTTAGTTGTTTCATTTGTGCCCTCTTTTAAGAAAGCTGAAATTGACACTGCTGTTTTGTTTACTTCCCTGTTTCTGTGCTACCGTCAGTGATGTCAGCATAGTTCTGGGAATAGTGTGTTGTTAAGTGCTGTTGTTGAAGGCAGCAGAGGGACTAGAGAATCACAAAACATTGATAACTGCCAAAGTCTGCTGTTGTAGATTTTCAGAAAACAGAGCGTCTTGAGGACTTCCCCCAGCAGACTTAAAAAAAAAAAAAAATCTTAAAGTAAGTCAAAGTTGGTCCTAGGTTACCGATAGTGGCCTATTTACCGAACATTTTCCACATGGTGAGTCAAGTATGTGTGAATATACATAGGTATAATTACTCTTAATAGTTAATAATCAAAGCTGGCATTTCTGATCCCACAAAACCCCCAGCTGTGGTTCCCCAAATAGGTGAGACCAAGAACTGTAAAGGAGAATTTCATCTTTCACTTACAATCTAGCCCTTTCTTTTATTGTATATGTACGATCTGTGTAAGGGGCAGCATATTGCTGCACAGTCTCAGCAGCGGACAAAGCAGGGAAATCTCTTCCTGGCTCCTGGCCTTCCTCCAGGGGGCGAACAGTCTGCTACTGGTCTTACGCAAGAGGCAGACTACTTGTCCCTTTCATGCCAGTTCTGTGCCTACTATTGCAATTTCTGCTGAAAGTAACCTTTGGAACAGTGATCAAGAACTACTTGCAGGCCTCATTTGAGGCAGCCAGACTCTCAGGGATTGTGATGGTATCATTAGAATGTGAACTGTCAAAGCCTTAAGTATGGCAATCCCATAGATTCATTTGTGCAAGAATGATGCAAAGGGTCCCTCTGAAACACTGAGCTGCCCGAGTTTGAGATACTGCAAATATTTACATTAATAGTAAAAAGTTTACAGAGAAACAAGACTTTCAAGGTGAAAACCAAGAACACTTGTCCTGAGGGAGGAGGATGGCGTGGGGGGACATGTTACAGGGATGGAGAGGAAGAGAGAATAGGTCTTCTGTTCCCCTCTCATATTTTTCTGCTTTTGTTTGCTTTTTCCTGTTCTGAACTTTCTCCCCTGCTTCTCCTCAGCTGGCCACTTAAACCAGCTTTAACTCTGCTTTGTGCCACCAGCTCTAACCTCGAATTTCCAGGCTTTTATCCCACCATCCATTGCCTTTGTGTGTGAGAGCATCTCTGGCTGGTCTTAGTCACACAGGGCCACTGGGCTCATTTTTTCCTTATTTCATCTGAGACGGTCAGATTGTGCTTTTTTAAAAGAAATTTTTTTTTTGTTTCTTTCCTTCCTCCCTTCCTGCCTCATTTGCCCCTTTCTCTCTCTCTTCCTTTTTCCTTTCAGTTACTCCTTTCTTTTTCATTGCTGTATTTAGTTGCTGTTGTTGGAAAGTACAAGTAAGCTCTGTACTGCGTACTGAAGGCAGCGAGCAGTTTATAGTCACTCATTTTCTCCAGTAATAAGTTCCCACATCATGGTCCATGATGGAGAGAGCCCTGATTCTCACTCTGACAAGCTCTACCTGTGGGATTTACAGTTCCTATGGAAGAGAGCTCTTTAATAAAGCCATTGTAATGGTGAGAAGCCATTTTCTTAGGTAGGTTGACTCTTTTCCATGGAGAAGATTAGTGGTGAGGGTGAAATCCTGGCCCTGGTTGAAGCCAATGGCAAAACTCCCATTGACTTCAGTAGAGCCATGATTTCACCTCGAGACTCTGAAGATAAATGTGTTTAATAAGCTTTGTGAATCTAGTGGTGTTCTGGGCACATGTAGGATCATTTAGAAACTTCATGCAGTATTTAGAATTAATGTCCCCAAACTGGAACATCAGCCTATTCTTGCAGATCCACCCTTAGAACTAAAACTCTGTCCCCACTTCCAGCTTCTGCTCAGCCCTCTTCTTTCTGCACCCCTGAAAAAAACTTGAGAGAACAAATGGGCCTATTTATGTTTTAAAATACGGCCTAATCTATACTAGAAAAAATATATACTTGTTTAATGTAATCAGTCTGGTTAAACTTGTGCAAAGCCCTAATATAGATACTCTTAAACTGATAATTTACTGATTTAAGCTAAACCAATATAAGTAAGGTTTTATTTCAGTTTGATTGCATTAGGAGTGTGTGCCGCTTTAACCAGATGGATTTTTAAATTGATTTAGTGCAGTTTACAAAGTGAGGTGATAAACAGCACCACTGAGGAATAAGGGGTACCCAGCGTAGCTGTCTTCTCTAATTTTGATAGTAGTTGTGTTTTAGGAGATCATGTGTCATTTAGTTGTGGGCTAAGTGACATTTATTTCACGCCATCTCTTTTGACCTCAACATTGTCTAAATGACTAGTGTTGTGCCGGTATTTTGTTTTGAAACCCAATATGATTACAAAAATGTCTTAGTTTCAGCTTCAAACATAGACACAAAAATGAGTCATTAACTCTTCCTTCTTGGTCTCAGACCCCAGGATGAAAACTCCCAGACCCCCCGAGATTCATAGCTTCATTTTGGGTTGCTAGTAAAATCTGTGATCAAACCTTCCTACCATACACTATGTAGGAATGAATGAGACTTATGAATCTTGCATTGTAATTCAAGCCTTGCATGTGAGTTCAGATGAAAACAAAACTTGATGTGAAAGTTAACAGATGTGAAACCATGAGAACTGAAACCTATGGCAAAGGCTCAGTGAAACCCACCTGAACCAAAACTGCAGAGTTTTGCCCAGCGCTAACCCTTGCATTACCCACAAGTATCCCTGTAGCTGGAGCTGGCTTTCTTCCATCCTGTAAATGAGAAAGTTCTTACATAGCTCTCTCATTTAAAGTGCATATAAATCTGGGATACACAGCACATAAACAATGGCAGGGTAGAGCCTTTAGGGCGATATTTTCAAAATGACAGCATTTTACATGTAAAAAAAATCAGTGATTGTGCATCTAACGCCGTGTGCAACTGTACTTGCAATATGTTTTCACACTCTACAGGTCGCACATAGTCCAGACCATTAAAAAAACAGAGTGCCTAAATGAGTAGCAGAAATAAGTGGCCAGGGATTGTGAGGGAAGGGCATGTTTATCTATTTAAGTGTGCAACTGCATTTTCAATGTTGTAGGCCTCCAACTGGGCATCTAAACTTCACAGATGTGGGTGCAGCTGGTGCGCCTCAAAACACTCTAGGTTTGCGCGTTGAGATTGGTATCTGTATGCCAGTTAGGTCGCTGTATATGCAGTAATGTGTGCACACAATGACTCATGTCCACAGGTGGGCTTTTTGTAGGAGCAACACATTGCAAACCATTTTGTGGGTGCACCAGTTTCACCCCCAGTTTGAAAATGTAGCATTGTGCATGCATGGAGAACTGATTTATTCAGAAGCATTTCGCCTGGAGACTGTTTTCTGTTTTCTGCAAGGCAAAACAAAAAATTTTCTTAAGTAATACGCAGCATCTGATTTTGAATAATTTGAAAAATTTCTTATATGCTGTTTATACAAAGTTTTTAAGACCAAAAAACCCCCCACTACAGTGACAAATATAGAAAACCAAAATAAGACAACACATACACATTGTAAATCTGTGATGGGGGTTATAAATGAGACCTAACAAAGATATAATAAAAATGTTGGCAAATCTAGCCCATTACTCCAAATTCTGCTTCTCATTACATCTGTGCAACCCCTATAAGTCCAGTAAGACTTCACCAATGTGCCTGGGAGCAGAACTTGAAACATTGTATGTATTTCTGGTTCCCCCACCCCTTCCAGTAACAAACAGAGGGTCAGATTGGGCCATTTACGCTTTGGCCAATGATGCAGAGCTGTAGTTTCCACCGGGTAAGCTAGGACCGAGGACCCTGCTGCAGAGAGAGAATGTGCATGCTCCATTACGTGGGGGCTGCCGCTGCTTGCTTCTGTCTCTGTACAACTGCCCACCCCTGCACAGATTGGTGCAAGGCAGGACCATAGCCTTGCCTATTCTCCAGGTCCGGCACTTCCATAGGGCACCAGGATTTGGAAGGGCAGCCTTTTGCCTCCCTCAGCAGCAACTCGGCGGTGGGGGGTCCTTCCGCGCTCTGGGTCTTTGTTGGCAATTCTGCAGCGCATCCTTCACTCGCTCCGGGACCCGCCACCAAAGTGCCCCGAAGACTGGGAGCACAGAAGGACCCCCCCCCCGGCCGCAGAATTGCCACCAACGACCTGGAGCGCGGAAGGACCCCCACCTAGGGCACCAAAAACCCTGGCGCTGCTCCTGCTCCTCTCTGTGCTGCCTGTTCTTGGAGTGGCTTGCATCACCAAGAGGAGCAGTAGGAGGGAGCAAGCCTGATCCTGGGATAAGGGAATGTTCTCTTCCTTGATCCCTTTGTGCACACACACACACACACACACACACACACAGCCATGATATTGAGATAAACATCTCATTTTCAGATAGAGACCCCAGAATCCAAAGCGAACACCCTCAGCTCTTATCTCCTGCTACTTCGTATTTTGTGTTTTAAAAAATGAAAATGAAGGGTTTTTAACCTTTAGGTCTCATTATCAGTGTAAAAAAAGGCTCCTGGTTTTCTTTTTGACTATAGAGCCCATTGTTCCTTTGAATGAAGGAGAAAAATATCATTACGAACCTTTGTCGGTGCAAATGAGATTGGCCTTAGTGAGTGGATGGGGCTGAAAAATTGTGAGCCTTTCCCTTGAGTTTAAAATTGTGATCCTGGAAATATCTGTGTGTGTGCTGTTCTATCTCAGTGTGTGCTCAAAAAGCAGTTGCTGAGGACTTACTTTTTAATATCGTAAAGAACGGTATGGTTATAATCTTGTTCTTCCATAAACTAGTATGACATTTGAGAGATTACAGCACAGGATTTTAGAAGTACAGTACATGTGCACTGATGACATCAATTTCACACCTGTCAAAAACTCCCATGTAATTTCCATTGACACCTTGCTGGCATAACTACCATCACCCATTGTTTGTAGGGGAAACGAGCATGCAGTTATAGGCCATCGCAGACACAATCATGACAATGGACTAGACTAAAAGAGTTTTTAAAACTCATTTTACATTTAAATGAGTTGCTATTAAATATAACAGAGAGCAAAGTTTTCATCACAAAGAGCCCTTAGCCTGTTTCTGAGCCTACACTAGTATATAAGGGCCCAACCCTACAAAAGCTTACTACTGGGCATTGTGTTGACTGCTATCATAGAATATTAGTGTTGGAAGGGACCTCAGGAGATCATCTAGTTCAACCCCTGCTCAAAGCAGGACCAAACCCCAAATGGCCTCCTCAAGGATTGAATGCACAACACTGGGTTTAGCAGGCCAATGCACAAACCACTGAGCTATCTCTCCCCCCTATGAGTAGTCCTGTTTGACTTGAGCTCCTGATGACTGTGTTAATGTATCTCACGACTGCAGCCTCTTGCTATGTGTGCAGTGGTTGAGAATATGCATGCACAAACTGAGTGGCAACATTTTCCTCAAGCACATCCTAGAATTGGAGCATGTAGGTAAAAGTGCTCAAAAAGCATGTGAGGGACGTGAGGGATAGCTGCTAATGGCAGCCATATGGAGGCCCCTTGTCAAAGTTTGGCCTTCTGTCTGCAAAATGAAACTAACATGGTAGGGTAATTTAGATTTTTCTACTTCCAATTTGTTTGTTTTTCTTCTCTATTATCTAGAGATGGAGCCTCATAGGATCCTCTCATTGGATAAAAGTGCAGAATCTCAAAAGGGATGTGTCAGAGATTTTCCCATGTGTAAAATTCCAGTCAATAAAGTCCTGCCACCTTATTGACTTAAAAAAAATGCCTTTCATGTGATACACACATTGACTTGCTCCTGCTTACTCTGCTCACCTTGTACAGAAATGCTGATTGCAGTAGACTAATCAGTCCATTTTTGTATATTCTCATCAGACTCTTTCTTTGGCTGGAACACTATGCACTGTTTGATGCTTGCATGTCTAATAATTTCTTGTTAGCAGTTTGTATTTGCCTTTGTTTCTTCACAACTAACAGTTTGGCCTCCAAGTGCATGCCTTTTATGTAAATTAATATCTTATCTATAAATAGTAGTTTATCTGCTGTGTTCGTATTTTAGCATTGGAATGTATAAAAGCTATTTAAAAGACCATGATTTATTGCCATTTATTCACTCACTGGTAGAATATTTGGTTGTGATTATACTAGCATTGTTTATATTTAAAGGTCAGTGTCCTTTTTGTGTTTTAGTTCTCTATTTATTCTATAGGTGACTTGGTTTGTTAACTTTATAATGATAAGATAAAATGCTACGTAATGTAGTTTAAGAAACTGATTATGATGGGAAAGTACGCTAATGAAAGATAAGCAGCAGCCTTAAGTTTTCCTTCCAGTATTAATGAAAGCCGTAAGCATCTGAGTAATTTTTATTTATAATCATTTAATATTTAGAGTACTGATCAATTTTTTCTAATACTGAGTTCTTAAAGTATGCATTTACATTTTGAATCAAGCTTTCAAGTACTTGCAGTTGCTGTTGAAGTGCCAGTGCCCAAAGACATCATATTTATTTTGTGTGTTTCAACATCTCAGGACTCTATCTCCTGCAAAGTCTCCATCTTCCTCTACTGGATCTATTGCCTCCAGCAGAAAATACCCATACCCGATGCCTCCACTTCCTGATGAGGAGAAGAAAGCTAACAGACCAAGTGCCAGGGTATGTCTCTCTCCTTCTTTATGTATAGTCAAAGAAAAACTCTTAATTGAGGAAATGTTTAAACATGGCCCCCTCATGCCTGGACATGGCATTGTAGGGGATTTCCCACTTGTACGCTTTTCTGGCCACTTCCTTAATGCCACCATGGCCAGTCTCAGCCAGCATCTTCTCCTGATTCCCTCTAGGTCTTCTGTGTGGCCCTCTGGCCAAATCTCATAATCATTCAGTCCTCGGAAGGGGAAAATAAAGGTCCAACTTAAAGTTCAAATAAGGTCAATATTTATAGTTCTTCTGCCCCTTTCAGGCTTGGCTGAAATTCTGTGCTTCCTGGCCCCTTTAGAGCTTCTCTTTCTTCACCAGGAACTCCAGCATTGTGCCTCTGAGGATCTCCCTGCTCCCTGTAGACCCTAACTCAAGGCTCTCTCTCACTGGAGTCTACCCTGCTCCTAGTAGTTGATTCACCCTGATTTCCTCAGGCGCTCCCCAGAGGAGAACTATCCTTGTTTCTCGCTGCAGGCTCTTCTTTCTCCAAATTAAGCACATAAGAACAGCCATACTAGGCCAGACCAATGGTCTGTCTAGTCCAGACTCCTATCTTCTGGCAGTAGTCAATGGCAGATGCTCCAGAGGGAATGCCCAGAACAGACAATCAACAAGGAATACATCCCCTGACATCCACTCCCAGTTCCCCCCCATCTTTTTAAAATTGTGCTCTCCCTGCTTCATCACTACAGCTGGGGTCAGTCTTTCTGATTAAGCCCTATTACACTCAGCTGTGTTCTCTAATTGGCCTTTATGTTGCCAGCTCCTGGGTGAGGGATAGCCGCCAAGTCCTGGCCGAGGCTGAGCCCAGCTTGCCTTAAAGGGCCAGCCAGCCTGCAAAATACTGACTAATTTTGCTGTCAGTCTTTAAAAGGAAAACAGACACAGATTCCCAGATGTGCCAGAGCAGCAGCCAAGGCACCTAGGGAGCTGTGTGGTCACAAGTACCAGTCTTCCTCCTCTATAAGCTTGGAGACTGCTGGGGGCTGAGCTGGATTCTAGCACAAGGATTCTTTAACTTGTGGTGACGGATAATGAATCCTAAATAACTGTTCCTGGCCAGGATTTCTGGACTATATTGTCTATTGCCAGAGCTGTCTAAATTACACTGGGATCTGCTCCAACCCCTACAGCAGCTCAGAATCAGCAGGGCTAAAGCCACCTTCGTGTCCCCACCCGCCTGCATTGCGAGCTCTGTGCTGCAATACTTAGGCTAGGTCTACACTGGAGAAGGGAATCAATTTAAGTTATGCAAATTCAGCTATGTAAATAATATAGCTGAAGTCAACATACATAGATCTACTCACCACCGTGTCTTCACTGTGGTAGGTTGACTGCTGATGCTCCCCCATTGACCATAGACACCAACTTTCTCTGGCATCGGTGGGTGCCCGTGTCCCTCCACCCCTTTCCCCACCCCATCCTCGCCCATGGCCCCGCCCCCATTCCTACCCCATTAACAAAGTTCCTGCCCTAACACCTCCTCCCTGCCCCTATTGGATCCCTTCCCCAAATCCCCGCCTCGGGCCTGCCTCTTCCCCCAGCGTGCCGCGTTCCCCCTCCTCCCTCCCTGCCGCACGAATTAGCTGTTTCATGGCTCGAGCACTGGAAGGGAGGGGGGAGAAGCAGGACACGGTGGTGTGCTTGCGGAGGAGGCAGAGGCGAGCTGGAGCAGGGGGGTAGCGCGGGGCCATGGGGAGCTGCCAGTGGGTGCTGAGCACCCACCAATTTTTTTTCATGGGTGCTCCAGCCTCGGAGCACCCATGGAGTTGGTGCCTATGCCATCTACTCTGCCTGCACTTCTCGTTCTAGCAGAGTACTGGAGTTGAGGGAGCATGCTCGGTGGTCGATTTATCGCATCTTCACTAGATGCGATAAATCGACCCCTGCTGGATCGATCGCTCCAGAGGTAAGTGTAGACATGCCCTTAGAGGCACAGCACAGAATCTCACCCACTGAGTTGTGGTCAAAGAGAACTTGATCCAGCACAGCACAGGCAGAGGGCCTCAGAGGAAGTTAAGACACACTTATTTTCCCCAATCATGAGGCAGCCTGAATACTGGTCCAGTCCCCTGGCATAAATTAAAGAAGTTCTGAGCAGGCAAAACATAGGAGCAAATTTTGCTCTCGCTCTAAAACAGGGGTAGGCAACCTATGGCACAGGTGCCGAAGGCGGCACGCAGACTGGTTTTCAGTGGCACTCGCATTACCCAGGTCCTGGCCACTGGTCCAGGGGGTTCTATATTTTAATTTAATTTTAAAGGAAGCTTCTTAAACATTTTAAAAACCTTTTTTACTTTACAAACAACAATCATTTAGTTATATATTATAGATTTATAGAAAGAGACCTTCTAAAAATGTTAAAATGTATTACTGGCACATGAAACCTTAAATTAGAGTGAATAAATGAAGACTCGGCACAGCACTTCTGAAAGGTTGCCAACCCCTGCTCTAAAATTAGTTATGGTAACTGTAGTGTTAGTTGTAACAATAGTGGGTAAAAGAATTCTGACACAAGCTTGATAATTGAAGTTGACGTTGTTTCTTCAAACTTTATTCTCCAAGTCCTAGGCTTCTATTATGCAGCTTGCAGTCCTTCTGAAATGTTCCCAATTGTATGATGACATTGTGATGTAAACAGATATCCGCTAGGGACTGGGATGAGACCTAAACAAAGCAGAGTTTTGTTGGGGAAGAAAGTCTAATATAATTTAGTTACTAACTGTATTATAACTTTAGTAATGTATATGTGTGTTCCTTTTTTCCCCTCCAGCTATGGGAGACTTCCATTTAGTTCTACAGTTTACCTGGGTGACATCAGAACTGTTTACTTCAAATTTTATAGAAACTCAGCATCATTGAGTCATTCATCTGCACTTCAGACAATTTGAAAGAACAACAGAGATGCCAGTAATCACAGAGAGAACCTGTTCTCATATCCAAGGGGAAAAAACCAACATGTTTTGCTGTTGATTAGAATTCTATTAAATCTGTAAAGAATAACCAAAAGTCACAAAAATTAACATGGGATAAATAGATTGAATATGATAAGATTATTCTGCATGATGACCAATATATGTAGAAATACAACTAAAACTCATGTACAAATCCTGAATAAAAGAGGTTTTTCTTTGGTTTATGCAGTCCCAAATAACAACAAAATTGAGTTCAGAATTTTGTATTCTGAAGCACGTGACCAATGTAAACATTATGCTATGTGCATGAACCCTTGGTTCTTTACTTTCCACAAGTAAGGGGAAAACCACGTACTGTAGTAGAAATTAGCATGCAGGAGTAAGAAATTTAGAATTTTGCTACAGGATCTTAAGTTTTGAGAGGCAAAAACTTCAAACAAACAAAAACTATATCTTTTTTACCTTTCATGTTTATGATCTCCATATACAAATTGTATATATGTAAACATTTTAAAATGTGAAAACAGCTGTAACACACATGTATTTTGTCAAATGCCTAAAGAATCAATCATGACTAACATCATCACACTTCAGGTGTTCTGACTATTATGAGCAGACAGCTTTGGAAATACAACAGTTCTAGTACTGTAAGTGTGTTTCTCAGCAGACTGGTGTTTGACCAAAATCTCCACAATCTGGGAATATGTTTGTTATAATCACCAGAAAAATCAAAGTTCAATAATGCTTTGTCTTAAATCACCACCTAAGGAACCAGCAAAAATAAGTTGTCTGATAGTGGTGTTGTGTTTTTGTCTCTTCTCTCACACTGGTGTAAATCAGGAGCAACCCCACTGAAATCAGAGCTGGAGTCTTTATCTAATAGTGAACATACATTTACTGGAAATTGAGGAGTAATTTAAGGTCGTCAGTTAAGGGGGTGGAAGTGGGGTCTCAATGGCAGATTTGGGATATGTGTGTGTAAAGCACTTCAGACCCAATGCTGGAGCAAGCTGGCAGAGTATACAGGTTGTGATGGGTATGATGCTATCATAGTGCTATACAAAAACTGAAAGCTGGGCAACTGGCCGATTCCCCCTTCACCCCCCTCCCTTTTTTTTTTTTCATTGTACCATGTATTAGCATACTGAGGCTCCGTCCACACTGCTGCTGGGAGTAAGTCTCGCAGCACAGGTAGAGGGACTCATGCTAGCAAGGCTTGAGCTAGTGTGCTAAATATAGCTATGTGGACTTTGCAGCTCCGGCGGAGACTCAGGCTAACCATTTGAGCTGAAGCCTAGAGGTTGGGTGGTCTTGAGCTCAGTTGGCTCCGGAGTCTCTGCAGAGCCACAATGTCCACACAGCTATTTTTAGAGTGCTAACTCAAGCCTCATTCTGTCTATCCTCGCTGGGTGGCTCACTGCCACCTGCAGCGTAGACACACCCCACATGCAGCAGCAGAGGTCTCCTTTGCAGGTAGCATGGGCCTTGAGCTGAATACAAGTGGATCCAGACCTATGAAATTGAGGATGCAAAAACAAACTCGTTACAAAGGAGACGTGGCAAAATGGCATTAACCTGACTGCTGGTCAACTGTATGCTGTGTGCTAAAGGATGTAGAACAGATATAGTTACAACACCCAAAGGATTCAAAAGGATGCTGTAAAATCCCTGGGCATTTTCAATTGTAAATGTTCTTTAAATAATAAAAATGGCAATTATAATTCAGTTAAAACACCTCTCTTGTTAGTACCTCTCCAGAAGTGACAAACCTCCAGTCTCTGGTAATTCCATTGCAGAACAAAACATCTCTTCTAATAAGAAATATTAGAATACATGGCCCACAGTGATATAATCAGTTAGATGCTGACAGGAACATAATGTGTGCTTCTGAATCTTCTACCTCTTTCAGGTAATTCCTTTAGTAAGTGAACCTATCACTTACAGCCTTTTAATGTAACAGAGCTCAGTTTATCAAATTTCTCTCTGATTAAAGCAAGTCACATTTAGAGGAGTCTCGTGGCACCTTAAAGACCAACAGATTTGTTTGGGCGTAAGCTAAAAACCACTTGAAGTGGGTTTTTTACGCAGGAAAGCTTATGCCCAAATAAAACTGTTAGTCTTTAAGGTGCCACTGAACTTCTCTCTGTTTTTGTGGGTACAGACTAACATGGCTACCCCTCTGATACTTAGTCAAATTTAGGTTAGTTTTAAATTAAGGCATTTTTTGTCAGCAACTGTTAAGTAAGTAAGATTTTAGAAGTATGCTATTTTATTTATAAGACAGTGTGCAGGTTTACATCTACACAACACTGGCCTAGCAGAGGAACTTATCCTCTTCGTGGCAAGAGATTTTGGTAAGGATTGTGAATTATGACAAATATGAATGAGAACAGAGAGCGTGGGTACGTTTGGCATCTACAATGGCTTTGGGCAAAGATTCTGCACTTTAATGCAGATTATAGATTTGTCAGTACAGAAGTATGTAATTGATTAGTTTTGAAACCGATGTGAAGAAGTGCTCTCTATAGCTCAAAAGCTTGTCTCTCTCACCAACAGAAGTTAGTCCAGTAAAAGATATTACCACACCCACCTTGTCTCTCTAATTTTGCAAAGGTTTAGTCTGAACATAGGCCAAAGACAGCAGGACAGAGAACTGTTAACAATGTACATCTAATGGAAGAGGGGTCTGATACACAGCCCACTGAAGTCAGTGGGAGTCCTGTTGCCGTGAAGGGGCTTTGAATCAGGCCCTTAAATATTTCTCCCAAATAAGGAAATTCTTATGTAAAAATGTCCAACTCATTGTTTCACCACAAGGAAGATAACTTCTCCATGCATTAGTTTTTTGTTCTTAGTAACTGAAATGCTTATCATGTGCCTTTTCTGATATTTAGTTTGAATACAAACTAGTGTATAATTTTGAATAATCTTGTTTATATTTTTCTATATATTCGTTCATTCCTCCCTTTCCATTTTCCCATTAAGACACAGCAGGATTTGGTTGCCGAAATTGAATGTAACATAGTGGCAGATTATATAACATGCATAGTACACCTCTACCCTGATATAACGCTGTCCTCGGGCGCCAAAAAATCTTACTGCCTTATAGGTGAAACCGCGTTATATCGAACTTACTTTGATCTGCTGGAGTGCGCAGCTCCGCCCTCCCTGGAGCTCTGCTTTACTGCATTGTATCCGAATTCGTGTTATATCGAGTCGCTTTATATCGGGGTAGAGGTGTATCTTGTTTTGAAAATGAATAGGTCTCCTAACTGTATTATCTATGTTGTATTCTGTACTTGTGGCCTTTTTCTGGTGTCACTCATTCGTAGGATTTGATAATACCGCCATTTGTGTGTAGGGTAATTTAATGGACATGACTGACATTTGGAAACATGTAGTGACTGGTAATCTAGATGCAAGCACAAAATTTAATTTAAATAAATATTGGCTTCTTTTTGGTATTCTAGCGAGTGAAAACACCTGGCACTTAATGTAAATTTCATCTTTTTTCAAATGCATTCTGGAGGAAAATGCTGCACTAAGTTAGTGATCTGAACGGTAAATTAAGTAATTGTACAAAAACTGGAACTTGTAGGGTGTATGAACTTCAAAAGCCAATGAAGCCTGACCAGGTTAAACCCAGAACAATTGTTTGGTTTTTATATTCATAATTTGCTACTAGTTTAGTTTAGTGCCTCTGAAAGGAGCTAGCTGGATAACCCTGGAGATTGCAGACCTCTCTAATCATGTAAGTTGCAGCACAGACAGTAGTGGCATAGGTTGTCATGCAAAATTTCACCCTGTTCAAGCTGGAGCAACTACAGAGT
The DNA here is from genome assembly GCF_003597395.2 of Chelonoidis abingdonii. Lineage (NCBI taxonomy): Eukaryota > Metazoa > Chordata > Testudines > Testudinidae > Chelonoidis > Chelonoidis abingdonii. The sequence goes on from NC_133770.1 coordinate 45,875,692, forward strand.
AAAGTTAGCAGCACAGCAGCCAGCAAACAGAGCTGTAAACAGGGGAGTTTCAGAGGGAGTTCTGTTGGAGGAGCAGGCTATGACTGACACAGAGGCAGCAGTGAAAGACGCAATGAGGATGGCTGGATGTGGAAGCTGCAGCATGTACATGATCCTGGAGGGGGTATCTGAAAAGAGTTTTATCTGCATGAAGTGTCGCCTGATAGAGCTGATGGAAGAAAAGATCCGAGGACTGGAGATGCAGGTGGAAACTCTGGTTGAGTTTAGAAGGGGGTTCGAGCAGATGATGGAGCAAAGACATGAGGAGGCTGAAGGGATAAGCTCAGCCTTGCAGATGGCAGCAGGACCAAATAATTCTGAGGAGAGACTGCTGGGTGAGGACAGTGGATGGTGGAAGCATGTGACTAAGAGAACCAGGCAGAGGAAAAGACAGGCCAGTGAAGGAGAAATAGAGCTCAGGAACAGGTTTGCAGAGTTGGAAAATGAAGAAGGGGCACAGCTGGTGGTTGCTGAAGGTGAGAGGGCAAGGAAAAAGAGAAGAGCTGCTAGTCCTACAGGAAGAAGGGAAGAGTCAATGGAGACAACACCAAATATGAGCCCCAGGAGGATATGTTGCCTTTTCTAGAACCGGCAGAATCCCATGTGAAGATCACCTGAGCCTCGATTTCCTTAAGCATCTTCCCCAGTCTGGCATAGTCTCCCTTGATACGTTCCAGTGAGAATCTAGCCATATCATTCGTTCCCACTGAAGGACAATCAACGGCTTCTTTCCTGCTCCCGTTAGCATCCTTTTCAGCCTCAGTCCACACCCATATCTTAGCACCGGCAGACAGCACACCCTTCTGTTCTCTGGATCAGCTCTAGTACAGGCCTGTCTATTCTTCTCAGTAAGGAGTCCCCATCATGTAGACCTGCCTTTTCCTGGTGATAGTGTGATTCTCCGGTCTTCCCTGCTCCCACTGACTGCAAGTCCTCTCGATCCCTATTCACCCTTGCAATCCTCGCAACCCTTCCCAAAAGGTGTGACAAGATTATGGCGATCAACAGATGGCTCAGGCAGTGGTGCTATAAGGAGGGCTTTGGGATGTACGGCCACTGGGAAGCATTCATGGACAGAGGACTGTTCTCTCGGGATGGACTTCACCTGAGTAAGGAGGGAAATAGACTTCTAGGATGGAGGCTGGCACAACTGATTAAGAGAGCTTTAAACTAGGAATTTGGGGGAGATGGTTGGGAGATGTCCAGGTAATCTCCACGCCAGAATTTAACATTGAGAGGGAAGAAAACAAAGTAAGAGAGGATACAGCCATGGGCAGAAGAATGGACATAAGGAGGAAGGGTAGTGTAGATACCAGTCTAATAGGTGATACTGGTGGTAGAATGTCTGTGCCTAACCGGGTAAAGAATGTCAGTGAAGCCAAACGGCAAAAATTAAGATGTCTGTACACTAATGCGAGGAGCCTAGGTAACAAAATGGAGGAACTAGAGCTACTGGTGCAGGAAGTGAAACCGGATATTATAGGGATAACAGAAACATGGTGGAATAGTAGTCATGACTGGAGTACAGGTATTGAAGGCTATGTGCTGTTTAGGAAAGACAGAAATAAAGGCAAAGGTGGTGGAGTAGCATTGTATATCAATGATGAGGTAACTGTAAAGAAATAAGAAGTGATGGAATGGATAAGACAGAGTCTGTCTGGGCAAAAATCACACTGGGAAAGAAAGCTACTAGAGCCTCCCCTGAGATAGTGCTTGGGGTGTGCTACAGACCGCCGGGATCTGATTTGGATATGGATAGAGACCTCTTTAATGTTTTTAATGAAGTAAACACTAATGGGAATTGTGTGATCATGGGAGACTTTAACTTCCCAGATATAGACTGGAGGACAAGTGCTAGTAACAAATAATAGGGCTCAGATTTTTCTGGATGTGATAGCTGATGGATTTCTTCACCAAGTAGTTGAAGAACCAACAAGAGGGGATGCCATTTTAGATTTGGTTTTGGTGAGTAGTGAGGACCTCATAGAAGAAATGGTTGTAGGGGACAACCTTGGTTCGAGTGATCATGAGCTAATTCAGTTCAAACTAGATGGAAGGATAAACAAAAAATAGATCTGGGACTAGGGTTTTTGATTTCAAAAGGGCTAACTTTAAAGAATTAAGGAAATTAGTTAGGGAAGTGGATTGGACTGAAGAACTTGTGGATCTAAAGGCGGAGGAGGCCTGGAATTACTTCAAGTCAAAGTTGCAGAAACTATCAGAAGCCTGCATCCCAAGAAAGGGGAAAAAAAAATCATAGGCAGGAGTTGTAGACCAAGCTGGATGAGCAAGCATCTCAGAGAGGTGATTAAGAAAAAGCAGAAAGCCTACAAGGAGTGGAAGATGGGAGGGATTAGCAAGGAAAGCTACCTTATTGAGGTCAGAACATGTAGGGGATAAAGTGAGAAAGGCCAAAAGCCATGTAGAGTTGGACCTTGCAAAGGGAATTAAAACAATAGTAAAAGGTTATAGCCATATAAATAAGAAGAAAACAAAGAAAGAAGAAGTGGGACCGCTAAACACTGAGGATGGAATGGAGGTTAAGGATAATCTAGGCATGGCCCAATATCTAAATAAATACTTTGCCTCAGTCTTTAATAGGCTAATGAGGAGCTTAGGGATAATGGAGGATGACAATGGGAATGAGGATATGGAGGTAGATATTACCACATCTGAGGTAGAAGCCAAACTTGAACAGCTTAATGGGACAAAATCAGAGGGCCCAGATAATCTTCATCCAAGAATATTAAAGGAACTGGCACATGAAAAATTGCAAGCCCATTAGCAAGAATTTTTAATGAATCAGTAAACTCAGGGGTTGTACCGTACGACTGGGAGAATTGCTAACATAGTTCCTATTTTTAAGAAAGGGAAAAAAAGTGATCCGAGTAACTATAGGCCTGTTAGTTTGACATCTGTAGTATGTAAGGTCTTGGAAAAAATTTTGAAGGAGAAAGTAGTTAAGGACATTGAGGTCAATGGTAATTGGGACAAAATACAACATGGTTTTACAAAAGTAGATCGTGCCAAACCAACCTGATCTCCTTCTTTGAGAAGGTAACAGATTTTTAGACAAAGGAATGCAGTGGATCTAATTTACCTCGATTTCAGTAAGGCATTTGACACGGTTCCACATGGGGAATTATTAGTTAAATTGGAAAAGATGGGGATCAATATGAAAATTGAAAGGTGGATAAGGAACTGGTTAAGGGGAGACTACAACGGGTCGTACTACTGAAAGGTGAACTGTCAGGCTGGAAGGAGGTTACTAGTGGAGTTCCTCAGGGATCAGTTTTGGGACCAATCTTATTTAATCTTTTTTTATTACTGACCTTGGCACAAAAAGCGGAATGTGCTAATAAAGTTTGCGATGACACAAAGCTGGGAGGTATTGCTAACACAGAGAAGGACCGGATATCATACAGGAAGATCTGGATGACCTTGTAAACTGGAGTAATAGTAATAGGATGAAATTTAATAGTGAAAAAAGTGCAAGGTCATGCATTTAGGGATAATAACAAGAATTTTAGTTATAAATTGGGGACATCAGTTGGAAGTAACAGAGGAGGAGAAGGACCTCGGAGTATTGGTTGATCACAGGATGACTATGAGCCGCCAATGTGATATGGCCGTTAAAAAAGCTAATGCAGTTTTAGGATGCATCAGGCGAGGTATTTCCAGCAAAGATAAGGAGGTGTTAGTACCGTTATACAAGGCACTGGTGAGACCTCATCTGGAATACTGTGTGCAGTTCTGGTCTCCCATGTTTAAGAAGGATGAATTCAAACTGGAACAGGTTCAGAGAAGGGCTACTAGGATGATCCGAGGAATGGAAAACCTGTCTTATGAAAGGAGACTCAAAGAGCTTGGCTTGTTTAGCCTAACCAAAAGAAGGCTGAGGGGGATATGATTGCTCTTTATAAATATATCAGAGGGATAAATATCAGGGAGGGAGAGGAATTATTTAAGCTTAGTACCAATGTGGACACAAGAACAAATGGATATAAACTGGACACTAGGAAGTTTAGACTTGAAATTAGACGAAGGTTTCTAACCATTAGAGGAGTGAAGTTCTGGAACAGCCTTCCAAGGGGAGTAGTGGGGGCAAAAGACATATCTGGCTTTAAGACTAAGCTTGATAAGTTTATGGAGGGGATGGTATGATGGGATAGCCTAATTTTGGCAATTAATTTTGGCAATTGATCTTTGATTATCAGCAGGTAAGTATGCCCAGTGGTCTGTGATGGGATGTTAGATGGGTGGTGGGATCTGAGTTACTACAGAGAATTCTTTCCTGGGTGCTGGCTGGTGAGACTTGCCCATATGCTCAGGGTTTAGCTGATTGCCATATTTGGGGTCAGGAAGGAATTTTCCTCCAGGGCAGATGGGCAGAGGCCCTGGAGGTTTTTCGCCTTCCTCTGCAGCGTGGGGCATGGGTCACTTGCTGGAGGATTCTCTGCAGCTTGAGGTTGTCAAACCAGAGTTTGAGGACTTCAATAACTGAGACATAGGTTAGGGGTTTGTTATAGAAGTGGATGGGTAAGATTCTGTGGCCAGCATTGTGCAGGTCAGACTAGATGATCATAATGGTCCCTTCTGACCTTAAAGTCTATAAGTCTATGATACACAGTTGTCATGGCCCATTCAGTTAATTGGCTTGTTTGCTGAGTCTTCCAATATGGGTGCCAATTAGTGCCAGCTGTGATGCACAAACTGCTGACTAAGGGTGCTGAGAGGTCAATAAGGCCCAGTTCCTCAAAGGGATTTTGGATCCTAACTTCCATTGAAATCAAAGGATGTTAGGTGCCTAAATACCTTGAGGGATCTGAGCCTAATTTATTTCAAACATGCCACAAATAGGTGTCTGATAAGGATTTTTAGTTATTAGTGAAGTGAGCTATATTTAAAACCAATGATCTCGGTTTCATCCTGTGGGCTAAGAATGTTGTGTATTTAAAATAAGGTTAATATGACCAATATGTTGAGGATTGAAAAGCAGGTACTGTATTCAAGCAGTAACTTTTGCATGATGATTTTGCTCTTCTGTGTATTAATTCTTCATGCCACAGATGATGCTGGATTTGCTGAGAATGAAGCTATAAACAAGGAGGTAACATCATAAGGAATCCATGCTACAGTTTCTGATGAACAAATTCAAACAATGTATCAGAAATGCATGATTGCTGATTTGCACATAAATGTATTATATGCAAACAAATAAGCACATCTAGTTAAAAAAAGGTTCAATTCTTTAATTATACAGTGTGTCCATGTATAAGTATGTTGTGAATTTAACCTTAAGTCTTATGAGATTTTTCTGGACATGTTTCTTTAAGTACAGATACTTCGAAATGACTAACACTTTTCTCCTTGGTGTCTGAGACTTTGAACCTGCTAAGCTGATGTACATAGGCCCCATGTATACAGTACATTTTACTATCTTGGGTGATCATAAAATAATGGGCCTTTACAGCATGGCTACACTTTTAAAAAGAAAGAACTTTGACAAAAGATATCAAGCCTTTTCCTTCCCCTCCCATCTCCGCTGATGTTAAATTAACTCATCTGAGCCTATCTACACCAGCGCAACAACTGTTTTTAACATCAGAGCCAGAAATAGCCACATTTGCTGGTCTAGGACCTTCTACACTACAATTTCTAATCAAATATGTAACCAGTTTGTTGCTTGGTTGGCTGAGCATAGTTTGTGGATAGACATTCCTGTAAATTGTAAAAACTGCAGGACATTTTAACCAACACTTCATTACAGGTTTAGCTCTTCCATCCATGTGTGTCATAGGACATCCTAGAGTGTGTCGTCTCACGTGTTGCTGATGCCCCACTGTGTGCATTATCCCCTCTATTGGGCAATATGGGATTGCTGGCCAGACTCGTGTGGCTGCTGGTGTCAGCCTGCGTGGATAGCACATAACTTTTTAAAAGTATTTCTCAGGCCCAGGGGACAGAGTCTGAGCCTCCAGAACAGTTTTCAACAACCATTTGGGAAAAGTCCACAACTGTATTGCTTAAACCAGGTAATAGGAACAAGTGCTGGAAAGCATGTCAGGACATAGTAATGCTGTACTGTGTTGGGGTTTTAAGGGCCTGTCTTACACTGGGCAAACTTTATGCCTGGTTTTAAAATCAATTCAACTAAGCCAGTCTGGCTTCTTTAACACCTCTGAAACCAGGTCTAAACTGCAGCTTCCATCAGTTTTAAAGTCACATTTAGCTGAACCAGCTTTAAACCAGTTAGAAAATTTCTGCAGTATAGACAGACCTGAACTGCCACAGGATTCAGAAAGAAATGAGGATTAGGAAAAATAGAAAGAACGAGACAATTAAAAAGCACTCTATGGGGAGGGAGGGCTGAGTGACTCAGGAGTCAGAGTGGGGTATCAATTCAATTGGTAACATTTTTAATGCTGGTTTTAATTACAGGAGTTCAAAACCAATACACAAATTTATTTCTGTTTCTGTGCAGTATTATGATTTTAAAAATGTTTTCTTTTTAAAAACTTATGTATTCAAGCTTTAGCACGCTGAGTATTTTTTTTTTTTACAAGCAGGTTAGAAACTTCTGTAAATTTGCCCAATTGACCTTCAAGTATAGTGGTGCTAACAGATAAACATATGATACTGTAAGGCTATAATACATCATATTCCTGCTCACTGCCTTTGCATTTTATGCTAGGGAATAATTGAGTGTATATTCAAACTATGAGTATATGACCTGTTTTTGTCTTATGGGTAAAAAATATTTCAGTACTTAGTGTTTTAAATAGAATATTGTACTTTTCATTTTTTATTACTATCGTTGCATAGATGCAAAATGTTATTTTTCCAAAATAGCAAATTATGGACTGTTTAATCAGCAGGAGAAAATACTATTTACACTATGCCCACTTTCAGAAAAGCTTCTGGCATTGTACATAGCAGTTGAGTCTGCCAGCTTTGTTTTGTGCTAATATTTTTATCATGTGTTGCAATAAAAAAGATCTATTAATTCCCCCTGCAAGTAAAACATTCATAGTGGACAAGTACTTGGTTTCACCCTTGGGGACTGGCTAAAGTTGACATAAACAATCACTTTGCAAATCATTGTCTTTGGTACCTGAAACCCTCCTAATTCTCACACTGCATTACAGAAACATCAGATTTTGACAAACACCAACAAGAAATGCTGCACATTCTATCATTGCAGCTTTGAGTGTGATATTTTTGACACCCATTATAGGCATTGGGCCATTCAAGTGAGTGAAACTGGCTTTCCTATTGCTAAACAGAATGTTGCTTTTATAAAATAAACTCATTGTAATTTGAGATTCTAAATTCTTGCACACTTTTATTAACATCGTAACAACCACTTCTATGAGAGTATTTAATACAAATGCCTGTGGTTTTCAATGTTACTGACATATTGTAACATCAGTAAAGTGACTTTCAATGAACAAGGCTGTGGTGTGTATGCATTTTTTAAAATTTGTATATAGATACCTTTTATTAAAAGGCCTCTTAAATAAGAACACTCAACATTCAGCAGAGATACCCAGTTTACTGTAGAGGACTCCAAATACTTTTAAACAACACTATAGATGCAGCTTGGTAAATAGCAGGGCAAGCCTCTCACACAGTGACCTCCTAGCATGCCCTAGTTGTGCGCAGGAGGAACTATTTGAAGAGATGAGAGCCTGGTTTTTGTTTCTCTTCCTCGGGCTGTCTGCACAAGCTGCTTACCAGAAAGATGTTTCTCCACTGAAAAAACAGACTAACCACAACTAATTTTATATAGGCCAAAATGCTGTAGGCATAAACCACACAACACAGAAATAGCCACATTCTTAGTAAGTATGTGATCTCTATTGACTCTTACAGCACAGAGTTATTCTCATATAAGATTTTTTTCCCCCCAGCATGCCTTTCTGGGGGTTGGACCATTTAATCTGGCAGTGAGAGACAGGTGCTGCTCCATTTGCTGACAAGTGCTTTCTATAGTGCCCTTGTTTCTAGCATGTAAGTAATTCTTAACTCCTGTTATGTTTTTCTATTCTTATTCCTGAGATGATTGCACCTTCATATAGACAAATAGTCATCCTATGGCAATTTTGTTTAATAGCTAATCCAGGTCTGATTTAAACTCAGACAGAGGTGAAAATTGTTATAGCCTCCCATCCCCTAAGTGATCCAACTCCCTGGATCCTAGTATCCTAGGGCCGCTGAAGCTCCAAAAGAGAACTTGTACTCTAAAAGCTTTGAGAACCATGTTTAAAAGGACAGAAAGCTGGATAATTCTGATTAATCCTTGCAGAATTCTACTGAGGTGAACAGCTTTCTTAACAAAGCATTTAGTGATACTAGCATAGGCCACACATAGGATTTTTTTTTTCTCCAGGCTGCTGAATGAAGCTTAACAACTTTAACAAGCCAAAGGTCACTCCCCTACTTTTCACTGACTATATTCCTTTCTTGATTGCACAAGGCTTCATTTTACAGATATAGCAGTGTGGAGTTTGGAACTTTAACAGGTAAAAAAAACTCTTGGCATTAAGCACATATATGCCTTAAAATAATTTAAGGCAGCATTCTACTACTATTTCCTCTGGTGGAATGACAGGCTCACTTCTCATCTGTTGTGTAAACTGGGTCAGATGTAGGTGCATGCTCTTTAAAAGGGGTAAATTGAGCAAAACAGTTTTGTGGGCTCTTTCTGCTCTTTTGCAGTATTTTCCAGCCTTATTTTTCAAACATTTGGCTAAACTTTACACCACATAGTTGCATCTGCAACTGTTTCATGATTTGTATTGCCATTTTATTAGAGGTACAACTTTGCACACAACAGTTTCAGGCTCTGAAAACCCAGAATAGACTTTAATTTACTGTATTCATGTATAGCAGGAAAGTCCCATTCATGTAGTCATAAATAGTTCTATGCGAAAAAAAGAAATTTGTTTGTCCTTAAATAAACAGATAGAGTCCCAGAGTAAAAAAGTCCTGTCTCAGGAATTGTAGTGGGGCATTAACAAAGGCAAGAAGCACGCTATTGCTCTTAAGGCACAAAGGGCAAAAGTCCATTGTTATCAATGAAAAGATTCCCATTGATTTAATGGGTTTTGGATCAGGCTAAAGATTTGTTGAGAGACAGGAGTTCTAGTCCTGGTATTGCCACACTTTGTGACCTTAGTCAAATCATCTAATCTCTCTCTACTTCAGATTTTGTCAGCTATAAAAATGGAAATAAATATTAGAGCTGAGCTGAATGTTGGCTAAAAAAATTCAGCTTGAAATCTGGCAATACTTGGTCAATTAAAGGCTGATTGGACATCTGAAATTCAGTCTGTTAGGTCATGACAAAACCTAAACAGAAATGTTAATTGCCTCAGGCTGTATCCAAACAAAACTTCTCTTAATGAACTTGAATATTCCCCTACTTCATAAGGAGGTTAAATTCATTAATGTTTATAAAGCAGCTTGAGACTCCTTTGGTGCAAAAGGATGGGGAATAGTTAAAATGACCGATGTGGAGTCAAACTTTTCCAACTAATGTTTAAGGCAATATTAGCCAAAGTGCATCTGAATCTACTAAGGTAAAAGGTTTTGACTTGGGTTTCCATCTTGGGCCTGATTTTCACCATTGCTGAGCACCTACACAAACCAAATGAAGTCAATGTCAAGGCCAGGTGTGTCAAGCCAGGCACCTAAAATCAGTAATCACTCTTGAAAATGTAGTTGTATGGCTTAGTTTACAGCAGTGGTGGGCAACCTGTGTCCCGCATGTGGCCCATCAGGGTACTCTGATTGCAGGGTGTGAGGCATTTTGCTCATGTTGACCATCCACAGGCACAGCTCCCAGCCAATGGAAGCTGTGGCAAGTTGTATGTAAGAAGAGAATAAGGAAGGATATGGTTGGGCTGCTATGCAGTGTGAATGGGAATGAACTTAAAGATGATTTAGGTATGGCCCAAAAACTAAATGAATACACTGTGGTGGCTTTCAGTAAGAATGATAATCTGGAACATGTGCTTGAAGGTGACCCTGCCAGCAGGTAGGGGATCTTGGGGGACAACTACTGCACTGGTGGGGTGCAAAATAAACTTTATTAAATGAGATATGACCAAAACAACAGGGAAAATATCAATATGTTGTAGGGGGTTATTGGTAGCGTTTGTTAAGGGATAGACATTTTGATGCATTGGGTAGAGGGGGGTTTATTTTAGTTTAACAATTGTAGTATTTAGGCGGTTTTAAGTGCGGTGGGCGCACCTATTTAGTTACTCCTGTATTTTATTGTGCCTATGTGTGCCTAATCTCCATATTGTCCCTGAAGAGGCAGCCAAGACTTCCTTCTGTTACACGGGTCTTTATCGAGGTTTGAACGACTTCTGGGTTTATTCTGATTAGGCTTCTATGCCACTTTGGCGTTATGGGTATAGACATTTGCCTGCCCTTCTGCTTTTTGTCAGTGAGGAAATACATTGGGGGTAAATCTAAATGAATTAACAGGGCTGAAGTATAAAATGGTTGTAACAAGTATAGCTAACAATTTCATCTTGTACGACAAGCGGCTGTGGTCCTATCCTCGCCCAGGACAGCAGCTATAGCCAACTAACAGTATATGGTGTGTAAAATGTGTCCAGTTAGGTGTAAATGTAAAATGTGAGGTGTGTTAGAGAGAAAAAGTAGGGTAACAATGGGTGCGGAATCTCTTTATGCGTTAGACTTTAGTAATACGCAATTTGAGTTTGGGGTGCCAGTAGCGGAAAAAAGGCGGGGTGAACACGTGGGTAAGGGATTAAAAAAAGAGAGAGAGAGAGAGAAAGGCAGTTAGGAAAGGTTGGGGTGGGGGGAAGAGGAGGCATGTGAGCAGAGGGAGGTTTAAACTCAGGGAGACACAGAGAGACAGAAGGCTGCAGTTTTAACTCAGTGGACATGGTGGGGCGCCTGGGCTTGGGCGGGGCTCGGAAAACAGGCACTACACATATGACAGAAACAGCAAAATCTTATATTCTATGATCTAACTTAACCAAGATCCAATTAGCCAAGTAACAACACCAACCTGCAAACAATTTGTTAACCTAATTACAAGTGTGACAATGAACATTCTTCTAAACCTTACTTAACCACCAGCTTATTGCAAATGACTTACAAGTTCTAGGACTAAGACCTGAATTCTTAATTAGGATCACCTAGCAGCAGTGCCCGGGGTGGGGGGGCTGAAGCTGGCACGCCAGGATACAGTCCAGGAAGCACAGCCAGGCACGCGGCCACAGCTTATTTTTTAGCAGCAAAGGCGCTGCGGAAAGACAAGAAAACAGTGGATAATAATAAAGATACAGACCAAGGAGTTGAGGCTTCGTGTGGGTACGTGTTCCTTCTTATCTTGTCGTGAAACTTCTGCCCCAAGGCCGCAGCTAGGTAGGACAGGAGCCTGCAAGAGAAAACTCTCTTACCACCATCCTCCCAGGGACAGCAGCGAAACATAGGAGATCTGGAACGAGCATTAGCAGTTCGTGCATGAGAGATGCGGACTCGATCGCTTTCAGTTAATCAGGAGATCTCCAGCACAAATTCGTTAGTTCGTGGAGGGGAGTTTTTAAAAAACAGGGGTATGCTCAAAAATCAAGACAAAGAGCGCGCAGATGAGCGTCCCCCCAAGACCCCTAACTGATCAGACCAAAGTGTGGCAGACACGTCAAGGACCTTCTCCGGGGTCTTGATCAGAAAATGTCTGGTTTTTTTTAAAGAGAAACTAGGCAGTTTCCACCGGAGTACTTCGTCTGATTGGGCTCCTCCTTTTGTTACAGTCGGGAGAGGACCTAGTGAACAAGAATAACTGCAGGTGAGATAGGCATGCCTGGGCAATCTGTGCTGAGCTACAGGTATGACTGCATATGCTTATATTATTGCCCCCACTTATGTGTCTATGGCAATTTCATGAAGGCAGCTCCCCCACACGAGCCCGGGTCTGAACATAAGGAGCTATACAAAAGAAGCAAGAAAGCCCCCTCACTCGGCAGAGGCGTGGCTCCGTCGTGTCACTGATACAAAGCCATCCCTATTGTAGGGACTTTAATGTACTTTGAGTGTGGCACGAATGGCGGGAGGTGGCGGCCACGTCAGGACAAAACAGATAGGAAGGGGAAAGATGGATGCTAGCAGGGGGACGCTGTGAACAGACAGAAGGTAGTATGGCTTGTATGGAAGGTGAACTTAATGTACTCAAAGTGGGAGGGGGTCTAAAATAAGAATTTCCATCCCGTAAATTACTTTCCCACAAAAAAGTGGCACGAGGTCATAGTTGGTAGGCAAGAATTTTTAAGGATTTCAGAAAAGGCACTAAAATGCTTAGGGGTTTGGAATGGGTCCCATTACGAGAAGAGAGTTAATAAACTGGGGCTCTTCAGCTTGGGAGAAGAGATTAGAACTAACCGGGAAAAAGAATATTTGACACGAGGGGAAAAAGAATCAGGAGTTGGATGTGGAGAAAGTGGGAATAAGGAAGTTTTAATGATTTCTATGGACTTTTTGAATCCGCATAGTATTAAGAATATGGAGCTTGTATGGTGCCAAGCACAATTGACTGTAGGGATTACAATTGTGTTGTGTGCGAGCAGGTTGTTATCCCTTTTATTAAATGAGACATAAAAAGGAAAGTTCTTCACACAGCACATAGTCAACCTGTGGAACTCCTTGCCTGAGGAGGTTGTGAAGGCTAGGACTATAACAGGGTTTAAAAGGGAACTAGATAAATTCATGGAGGTTATGTCTATTAATGGCAATTAGCCAGAATGGGTGTCCCTAGCCTCTGTTTGTCAGAGGATGGAGATGGCAAGAGAGCGATCACTTGATCATTTCCTGTTAGGTTCACTCCCTCTAGGGCACCTGGCATTGGCCACTGTCAGTAGACAGGATACTGGGCTGGATGGACCTTTGGTCTGACCCAGTATGGCTGTTCTTATGTTTTTAATATATCTAAGTTCTGGAATAGGCTACCAAGGGAGGTTGTGAAATCCCCATCACTGGAGATTTTTAACAACAGGTTGGATAAACACCTGTCAAGGATGGTCTAGGTTTACTGGGTCGTGCTTAAGTGCAGGGGGTTGGATTTGATAATCTCTTGAGGTCCCTTCCAGCCTTACATTTCTGCAAGTCAATTTGTAGCCGGGGGTGGGGGGGGACTGGGAGGGGACAGAGATGAACCGTATTACTGCAGAACAGCTAATGATGTATTAATATTTAAGGAAGGTTGGGAAAAAGTGATCCTGGCAATTAGACCTTTTTGTCTGATCTCTGTAGCGTGCAAGACTTCAGAACAAATTGTGAAGAATAATAAAGTACAAAGGGGACGTAATGCAACATGAGTTTACCAAAGGTAGCTCATGCCAGACTAACCTGACTTCCTTCTTGGGAGAAAATAACTGATTTCTTAGAGAAGCGTAGATCTAATATACTGGGACGTCACTAAAGCATTTTACATGGTACTATATGGGAAATCATTGGTAAATTTAGTGATGCTGGGGATCAGTACAAGAATAGTAAGATGGATGCAGAACTGGCTAAAGGGGAGAAGGCAGTGGGATGTGCTGAAAGGTGAATTAATGGACTGGAGGAAGGTTACTAGTGAATTACTTTAAGGATTGGTCTTGGGATCATCTTATTCAATTAATGACCTTAGCACAAAAAGTGTGTATTAATGAAATGTGCTGCTGCTATGAAGTTGGGAGGCATTGTCAATAGAGAGGATTGGAACATTATACAGGAAGATCTGGATGACCTTGAATAGTGGTGACTGAACTGGGATGAAATTCAATAGCACCACATGCAAGGTCATGAATTTGGGTCTAATAAGAATTTCTGCCAAAAGCTGGGGGTTCATCCATTAGAAGTGACAGAGGAGGAGAGAGACCTGAGTGTGTCGGTTGATTACAGGATGACTGAGCCAGCAATGTGATTTGACTGTGAAAAAGGCAAATGCATTCTAGGGTAGATCTGGTGAGGCATTTCCAGAAAACACTGGGAAGTATTAATGCCATTGTACAAGGCACTCATAAGACCTCATCTGGAATACTGTGTACAATTTTGGTCACCCATGTTTAAGAAAGATTTAATTTAAACTGGAACAGCTGCAGAGAAGAGCTATTAGGATAATCAGATGAATGGAGGGCCTGTTTTACCAAAACAAAAGCTTGGCTTGTTTAGTTCCGCCAATAAAAAAAAGAGGGGATATGATTATTTGATTGCACTCTATAAATTTATCAGGGAGTAAGTATCAGAGAGGGTGAAGAGCTATTCAAGTAAAGGGACAACTTTGTCACAAGCCAAATAGGTTTAAAATGTCCACAAACAAATTCAGGGTGGAAATTAGAAGAGTTTTAAACCAGGGGACTTAAATTCTGACACAGTTCTTGAGAGGACAAATTGATGAGTGCAATTGTATTATGGGGTTGCATGTGATGGGATGGGTCAGCAGCAGTCCTGAGGCTCACTTCTGGTTTATATCTTATGGTGTTACAAGCTCATACTTCAGGTTTTCAGCTGGTCAGCCAGAAGCGATCAGGAAGAGATTTTCCCCACAATGTACTTTAGGTTTTTTGTTTTTAAATCTTTTTCCTCTAAAAGCATCAAAAATGGCCACAGAGAGATGTGGGCCTGGGCTCTGAGATGGCATCAAGCAGTCTCTCTCTGGTGCAGGGCTGACAGGTTCTTGCTCCTATGCTCAGGCTCTAACTGATCACCAGGTCAGACTGGCAGTAACTGGGGGGAGGGAAGGAGTCACAGTCACAGTCCTCATTATGTGGGTACAGCATTTCCTGTTCTCAGGAATAATTTAGTCTCCTGGGGACTGCAATACTTTGGTCTACTTTCAGTTGCTGTGTTTAGTGTGTGGGTGGTGGTGCTGACACTGTGATACACAGGAGGTCACACTAGATCTGATGGTCCCTTCTGGCCCTGAATTCTGCCTCTATGCTAGTGGATGGGATGCAACTGGATCACTTTTCCAGGTTTTTACCACCAACATAGGGCTCCTATATGGAATTTGTTGGCCTAAGGTACATGGATTTAAAAAGTGCTCCTTTATAATAATATGGAAGACTAAAGTTCTGGTTCCCAGGTCTGTGTTTATCACACACTAACACATTGTGAACAACAGCATTACATAAAGAGTACTTGTTATGATCATGTCAAATGTATTTAAACAGAGCTTGCTTTTAAGATGTTAAATATTTTAAGCAGAAAGGGAAAAATGTTCCTCTGGCAGGAAAAGTTAAGTTTCTTTCTGGTAGCATAAAAACAAACTATATTCTTGGCTAAAGAGCAGGTTTGGGCTTGTTTGCTTCTTTAGAGTTGGTGGGAACTCTAAAATCTCGAAAAATAATTGCTCAGGTTTAGATGAAAAAGTGGACATTTCAACATTTCCCACAGAACAGGCATTCTGGAAAAAAACTTCAAACCATTTTGATCAGTAAAAAAAAACTAAACTGATTTTGAGTTAACAGCTTTTACTCAGAGTGAAACATCCTTCCTTCTTGTTAATGAACGTTTAGCACTTTTAACAAGAACATTAGATAAGCACTCACTAAAAACTAGAGAAGCAGTTGTTCAATATCCTTGTGCTAGCTTGGAATAATTTTTCCAGCCTATTTTATTTTCTTGTTAAAAGCATCAAACTGTTTCATATCAACCCCTTTGAACACAAAAATAAGTTGTGTTACTACTAATTAGAGTAACAGCAGTTTTAATAAAAAAGTAAAATAAGCCAGGCGAACTATGGAGCCAGCCAGAGGAGCTGCTGGAAAGCACCAAGACTTAGGTAGGTGACTGAGGAGACGGGAGCCTCCTTGGGCTGCAAAGAATTTTATACAAAGTGGGTTTGTGCCTTTTGGGTTATTTGGCATTTAAAGAAGGCCTACATTTCCTTAAAGGTAAAGAGTCCTTTAAGCTAGGAAACATGAATTTAAGCCTCCATAAGCGAAGTATTTTTGCTTGCAAAGGTGGGAGTTGAAAGTACAGTTATGGGAAATATAAACCTAATTCTGTGAATAACTGAATGTATGTATAGAAGATATAAACCAATATTATTTTCAAGTGGCACAAACTGAACAGTTAGTTTTCTTAAGGCAACGAGAGCAGCCCACTACAAGATCACCTGATGGGAAAAGAAGTTCTTCGAATGGCCTCTGCACAGGGATGTGCAATTTGCCATCCATGGCAGAATGGGCCGAGTCCATTGTGAAGAACTCAGGTTACAGATTAACCTTAGTTTCTCAATTTTCCATCTTGCTTTCTTTCATGATCATCACCCTATTGTTGATTCTTCGATGCAGTATTGTCATGGAACAAAAACACCACCATGGCTCCATGCTACTATGTAGGACAGGAAATAAGACAAGCTCCACTCTGATGAATGTTTTTAGTAGCTCATGAGAGGAGAAAGTAAACACATGACAGAAAGCCTTAAGTTTTACATAATCATTTAAGTTATACATAAAAGGTGATTTACAAGTTTATGCAAAATTAAAAAAAGAACCATACGATTAAGGATGACAGCTAGTATTTCGTTTTTAAAACACCCTTTTTTGTTCACCTGTATTTATCAAAACTAAAAAAAAAAATCACATATGAAGCAGTATCTTTATAAAGTATGCAAATACCAATATTTAGTTACATAGCCATGATCACTTTAGGTGCAAAGCAAAACACAAAGTGGAATGTTAATCATGCCCATCCACATCTTCCTTCCTCTTCAATTAGATGCTCATAACACACTGTATGAACTGAAAGAAAACAGGCATCCATATTAACCAAGCAGAGCAGAACATGAATAACCTCCCCCTCCTCCGCACATTGCTTGAAATACTCTCCGCATATACTCAGGGAGCCATGCCCAAGGGGGTTACCAGAGCAGACTCCCCCTCCAAGGGACATGAGGGTAAGCTTAAAAAAGCTTACAAGGGCATGAGCTTCACTGAGGGGAGGCCAAGCCAACCCAGAGGAGTGAAACAGAAACCTAGGTATACCTGGATCCCAGCCAAGAAAGCACATGATATTTTGAAGATCTGTAACACCTACTGTCTCTGAGGGAAGAGTGACGAGCATGCACCACTATGTTTTTTCCCTCCACAACTGGTCAGGGGGAAAGAGCAGATGGGAAGAGACAACTTCCTCAATGCCTATTCTATCCTTGGGCTCTCAGCTATGATAGTAAATAAGGGTGCCAACTGTAATAGTCTTTAGTGTAATGATTTTTTGGCTCCAGTCCTAAGTACTTTTTCTTTCATTACAATTTTAGCTAGGTTGGAGTAAACAAATGTCTGAGGTGCACTTACATCATCATACTGGAAATTCACAACACCCTGCTGGGCTGTATCCCTTCTTCGAAAACTGTCTGCAAAAATATATAAAATTGTGTATTACTGGAATCAATGGAAGCACTGTACTTTATCAATACATTGAGTATTTAGATGCTATCTTTCTGGTTAAAACTGACCCCTCCTTTATTACTAAGCTGCATTTGCAAAGAGAACAAAAAAAATCCTCTAGTCTACTTAAAATTTGCTGGTTATAAGCACTGCTCAGTTGGCACAAGGTTTTCACGCGCCAGTTTGTCCAAAGGTCAGTTTTTCTTCTCAGCAAAGACTTGGAGACTGGTTTTGTGAGGATTAATAGGTCTCTTGCTAACGCTGCAGAGCTCTGATGCCATCAAATAATTAACACTCTACACCTTCTACTGTGAACACTTGATCAGCAGAGTAGGCTGTGGCCCTCTTATAAGTGCACTATGCGCTACTGGCGGAAGCATTATGAGCAGCTTTCTTATAGGACAAGAGCAAGATGGGAGGGAAGAGCTGAAGAGAGCAATGGAGAGGGTTTTGGAGAAAGGGTGACAGCAAGAAGTGAAGGGGGAGAATGACACAAGAACAAACAGAAAATAGCAGAAATAAGGAAAGAGGTGGGGGGACAATAGATGAGCGCAGACAGGAAGAGACTCATGCCACTGTTGAAACTCCCAAGATGGTAATTCCTTAGGTTCTTAACCTCAGTCTTTCAAAGCAACAGTTTGGAATTTTTCCCACACTTTTATGATAATGAATAGTTGAAGAGACTTCTGGTCTGGGTAACAAAACAATCTTTATAACAACTGCTATGGTTATAAAAGTTGGTTTCCCTGAAGTGATTAAGCCCTTTCAGAAGAGGACAAGTGGGAGAACTTCAGTAAATAATATATGGTATCAGCTCTGACTGAAAATGGCTAATCTGTTGTAGGAAGAGTCAGCTCCTGGAATTAAGTTAAGGTTTTGAGATACCTTAGATTAACCTGATTTCATAAAATAAAAATGCATTACCAGATGCTTCTCTATAACATACCAGTGAGAGCTCTGAGTTTTACACAGCAGGCAATATAATCGTCAAATGTAATCTTCCCATGGGTGCTGTATCGTTTTGCAACTGCAGTCACTGCCTGTGGGCTCAACCTAAATCCTAATTTAAAAAGTCAGGAAAAATAGTGAAATGACAACCAAGTTACAGAGATCTTCTTTATGGGAAGATTTGTTGTGTGCCAGTTAATGCAAAACATTAAGTTATGTTGGGAAATCCCACCAAGTCAATGTCATGATATTAGAAGCAGGGGAAATTTCAACAGCCAGTAATAAGGAAGTTTCACAATTTACCCATAGTTGTCAAGGCTTTCTGCAGCTCTTGAGGATCCACTGTACCACTTCTGTCACTGTCAAAACTTATGAAGTGTTGTCTCCACCCGTTCAACACAGCCCAGAGCTCTTTAAATTCACTGAATCCCAATGTACCAGACATATCCCTCTGAATCACGGCTAAGGAAAAACTGTTTAATTTCCAAGCAAGTGCTAAATATTCCTCAATTAGGATCTATATTTAGTCATGCAAAATTGAAATTCATTTACTTAAGTTTGGGAAACAAAGGGTATCTTTAATTTTTTTTTTCATTGTGCTGGTGTGACCCTCCTCTAGAGCACAGAACTATCCAAGAGCTCAGGCAGACACAATACTTTTGGCTAAAAGTCAGCAATCAGAAAGCCAAAGGTGGTACTCCATCCATCTGAAAAAGAAATACAGCATCACCTCTTTAGTGCTGTACTGCTTCCATGCATTTTCATTATTAGTGTGCAGCTCTAGCTTTGTCCAAACATCAGAAAAGCTAGCAATAAAATAAAGGCTTATGCATATACTAGTATTTGATATCCTAAAAATAAGAGATTTGTTTTGCAGGTCATGCACGAAGAGTAAAATAAGAAAGTTAGAGCCCAGCAAATCCGTGGATATCTGCTTTATATCTGCAAATGCAGTTCTATTGTTTATCATCTTTGCGGACTGCATGTGGATCCAAATTTTATCTGCGCAGGGCTTTAACAGTGAGACACGGTGATGTGGGTGTGGATAAATATAAAATTAATTATTGTGGATACAGATCCAAATTTTTGTATCTGTGCAGACTCTAAAGGCAGAGGACCAGAGAACCATAGGGGAGTTCATCATCTAAATGTTTTGTTAGGGGCGAGCCTACAAGTCCTACTGCATCTTATTTTATTTCTGATAATGTCTTGCAGCAAACCATTTGGAATACTAGTTGTAGTTCCAATAGTGTACAAAAGAAACCAACCCTCCTCTTGTATTTTTTCCTTCTCGTTCCTTTGGCATTTTGACTTAGAAAATGAAGGAATATTCTGTCAGTCACAAAAATCAGCTATCTGCATGCTAAATATCAAGTGATCGATCAGTGCAGGGAGTACCAATTAGTCACATTAGTGCAAAGAAATTTTATAAATGAACACAGTAGAACCCCTCTTACCTATTTGGTATTCAGTTCATAATATCAAACATCTCAGAATTACATAGGTATAATGCATAAGTTAACTGTTCATAACAAATGTATGCAGTATGCTTGGTTGTTGTGGGTTTTTTTGAGAGACAGAGAGAGAAAAACTGCATCTCTTTGCCTCCAAACCCTAGTCTTGTCAAACATGTGTAGCTACTTGAATGCTGGCTAAAGGACTGAAGTCACACTCTGTGGCAGAAAAAGGACTTGGCCAGCAAAAGAAAGAAAAGACTAATGTCACACATCATTCATAAAATTGATGTTCATAAACTAGGGGTTCTACTGTAGCTAATCCTCCCAATTCCAGTTGTGTGTTAGAGCTATAATACCTTGGATTCTCCTCCATGGAGATTTTCTACTTAACAACAAATAGCTAGCAACTCATTTTGCCTAAAGGCTAACCAATGTGTTTAAGAGCACTTCAAGCCAGAGCTTTCACGTTAATGCAGTTAGACAGGCCTGATAGCACCACATATTAAGATTGCCTGACCCTTTCCAGTGTAACACGCTGTTTTCAGTTACTTATAACTTTGCCAATCTTTAACCATTTGGTCTGAAATTTTCCAAAACAAAAGCCTGGAGAATTTCAGCCATTTCTGAAAATGAGCCTAGGGAAAAATACATCATTTTGTCCATTATAACAATTATGACAGACATTTCTTTGAACAGCTTTAATGTCCCCATGCTTTGAAATAGGGACTTGAAATCTGGCACTTGCATGGCCTTTGTGTCAGAAATGTGTCTTTTGGCAATCCCGTCGAAAAACTGCCCAAAACATGGGAAAAAATCACAGTTCATAGAAGTTCAATAGAGACATCTTAGACTTTAGCAGCTGACATTTCAAGAATAAGTTATCCAATTATGGGGCTTCCACAACCTCCATTGGAAGCTTATTCCAGAACTTAACTACCCTTATAGTTTGAAAGTTTCTCCTAACAGCTAACCTAAATTTCCCTTGCTGTCGATTAATCCCACTACTTGTTCTACTCTCAATAGACACAGAGAACAATTTATTACCATCCTCTTTATAACAGCCCTTCCCTTAACATACTTGATTATTGATACCAGGTTCCCTCTCCCATTCAGTCGTCTTTTCTCAAGAGTAAACGTGCCTAATTTTTTTTAATCTTTCCTAAGTATAGTACTTTGCACTTGTCATTACTGAATTTCATCTTGATTTCAGACCAATTCTCCAACTTCAGGTCATTTTGAATTCTAATCCTCTCCTCCAAAGTGCTTGCACCCTTCCCACCATGGTCTCATGCAAGTAACTAATGAAAATATTGAAAAGTACTGGTCCCTGTGGGACTCCATTAGATACTCCCTCCTGGTTTGACAGCAAACCACTGACAACTGCTCTTTGGGTCTTTCACCCATATTACCACATGATGGAATTTCTATTTTCAATTTGTTCTTTTAAGTTCCTAGAAAAGCATGCACAAATTACATTAAAAGAACATTATGAAGGTTGTAAAGTCAAGCAAAGTCAGGAAATACCAGAATAAAGTTACCCTTGCCTCACTTACTACCCAGGATAAACTGTGCTCACTTAGAGCATGTCTGCACTGCAGTTAGACACCTGTGACTGACCCGTGCCAGCTGATTCAGGCTCATAGGGCTCAGGCGAAGGAGCTGTTTAACCATGGTGTAGACATTCGGGCTGAAGCCCGAGCTCTGGGACCATCCACCATCATAGGGTCCTAGAGTCCAGGCACCAGCCCAAGCCCAAACATCTACACTGCAATTAAACAGCCAGTTAGCCTGAGACCCACAGGCCAGCTGCAGGCTTTTAACTGCAGTGTAGACTATACCCTTAATGAGCAGCTATTCAATATTTTGTTTTCTCCTCATTGTTCACTGTGTTGCTTCATGCCCTGTTTACTGTAAACTATCTAAACCTGCTCTGAATACAATATTATCCTCATGAGCTTTTCTATGGCACTCATTACTACAGTACCGGAATGATTCACTAAAGTTAATCGTGGTGATATGCTCATTTTACAGGTGGAGAACTGAGGCAAAGAGATTAAGGTCAAAAGTATCCACTAATTTTGGATGCCCAATTTGAGACATCCATGACCTGATTTTTCAGAGTACTTAACATTATTTAGCACTTCATATGTTCAAAGCAGTTTCCATTGACTACTTTTGCATCTGTGAGTGTTCAGCACTTTAGCAAATTCATCCTCTGGGTATCAATTTGGGCAGCCAGAAAATGAGTAACCCATGATTAGTGACCATCTGAGAAGAGCTGGTTTAAAGCAACATGCCCAAAACAGAGGAACTCTGTGGTACAGACGAAAGGATAGAATTCATTTCTCCAGGACAGCATTCAAGTGTCTTTACCATGACACCACTCTCTCTTCCTGCAATCCCCTAGCTCACTCACTACACACTTTCCACCTTCTGCAACAAATAAGGCAGCATCCTGCAGACAATAAGCCTGCTTCAATACACAAGCCTCAATTCCTTCCCAGAGCAGGTCCATTCTGTGCACTTAATGAGATAGGGTCCTGTAGAAGAAAGTATTACAAGGGGCAGAATTAAGATTGTCTGTGCAAATTAATTCTGGTATTTCTTAATACAGGAGTGCCTGATTTTGCTACCTTAATGTTCTTTCAGCAGTTTCCTTTTGTAATATTTATATAGTACACACAAGACAAAGGATACATCCAGCATAGAAATCATGAGCCTGCACGTCTCTAGGTTGAAAGCTGTTTAAATGAGGAGGAAAAATAGATTAGTAGCAGTAAATATGAATGACTGATTTCTCAGTTTGGTTTCATAATATGTACAGGAAATAAGACATCACTCCCACTGGAAAGCTGCAGTCTTGCAATTAGCTCTCTCACTCTGATTCCAATAAAGAGAAGACCTTCTATTCTGAGGTGGGTGGTGCTAGAGGTGGTTATTTTAGCCTGTTATTTTTGGAATCCAGTCAAATTACAAATGAGATAAATTTTAGTCAATCTCAACTCATCTAAGCTTTTGGCTACATCAAAATGGGCAGTCTGATCAGGACAGCCTAGACTGGAGTCAAACTGTTGGAATACAGAATGTTTCACATCTAGACCATTACTGGTGGCCTTCAGCTCCACTCACAACACAAATTTAACTTTGTGGATACCATATATCAGGTGCTTGGATCATCAAGTCTACTCATAGCATTCTTTGGTGAACATCAATAGATGCACGCAGGTGTCACTTTCTTAAATGTGTTAACACTGTATATTTTAATATTTTATAGATGTTAAACTAGTTTATTTTTAACTTCTCAAAAGCTTGACAAAGAGCTGTTTTCTTGGAGTCTGATCACTAGCCTTTAACTGCGCTTTAAGTTGTTTTGTTACTGTAAGTACAAGGCTTTAGACACCATGAACGTGTGTCAACTCTGCAAAGTGACTTTTTATGAAAAATGGCACATTCTTACAAAACAGATCTGTTCTTGGTGGATTCAGAATTTTAACTGCTTGCTTGAGAATCCACACTAATCTTATTAGTCTCGCTGCATGTCAGATTAGTTAAGAAAACTTGGTACTTCATTTAGAATTTATTTTCTAAGAGAAATGGGGCTCCAAAGGTGTAAAGGAGGGGAGAATTTGGCCCACATAATCTTCATTACTGCTGATGATGCAAGCAGTGGGGGGAGAGGGGGGAAGGATGGGAGGCTTGACTTTCAGATCCCAAGTTAAGTTTCCAAACCAGGCAACAAAGAAAAATCTTTATTTGTAACTGTACAAGTTAGAGTTGGATTCACTGAGAGGAAAACATGGAATCATTCTATGCTACTTTTATAGTACCTTTTCAGAACACAGCTTCACATTAAAATATCTGTGCATTTGTTTTCAATTTCAAAAGTCAGTTGCGTGAACTTTAAGTTTAGGAAAGTCTAAATTTAACCTCACTACTTTCTGTCTGTAGTGTCTAAAGAGTATCAACCCAGATTTGTAGTCTGAGTTGTAGCCTTCACTCCAGATTTCTTTATTGCTCAGGATAAAAAATTAAAATATAATTTTGGAATATTCTACAGAAGTTTTCTCATTGTAATCACCTACTCAGGGTTGTGAACCCTCCAGGACTGTCCTGGAGTCTCCAAGAATTAAAGATCAATCTTTAATTAAAGATTATGTCATGCAGTGTAACTAACCTCTAGGAACACATCCAACAAAACTGGCAGCCCTACACCTACTAAATATGCTTAAGTAAACACACGGGGCTCAACTCAACTGAAGGTAATGTCAGCTTCTGCTGTATAAGCCCTCTTATCTTTGTATGAAGAGTGTCATGCAGACAAGATCAATATTAAAAAAGGTTATGTCCTAGGTCATCAAATTCATGTTTGACGTAGTAATCAATAAAACCTGCGTTACTCAAACAGCTGATGACAGGATTAGGTGTAAAACTCCTTCACTGGAGATTTTATAGAGATGAATATCTAGTCAAATAGATGTTGCCACTGAACTGCAGAAAGACTACTTCTGAAACATGAACTCTTTTACACACTACCATTTAGAATTCTAAGCATTAATTTCTGGAGAGTGGCTGTTCTGAGTTAAAACGTACCCAACATCTGAAACAGACAGATATCTCCTAGACAGCCAAATACTGTAGAGTGAAAAATCAACAAGATACTTAAGCCCCTGAATTCTGTGACAGACTAATTAGAGAAACTGTATCAAAAAGTCCTTGACCTGATCCTCTGGAAATCAAGTATACTAAACACACTCAAGGAGCCATGGGCTTAGGGATGAAAAGAGAACTCAGACCTTCTCAATAAAAGGGCCTGTTCAAGGGGACCTTTTATGCTGGTTTCTAATGGACTCTGTGGAAGGATATTGAATCTGGGTATGCACAACACCTGGTCCAACATAAATCTTAATTGTACATTGGAATATCACATTCACAAAATCTAGGGCTGTCAAGCGATTAAAAAAATTAATTGTGATTAACTGCACCGTTAAACAATAAAATACCATTTATTTAGATATTTTTGGATGTTTTCTACATTTCAAATATACTGATTTCAGTTACAACACAGAATTGAAAGTGTATAGTGCTCACTTTATATTGATTTGATTACAATTATTTGCCCTGTAAAAAATAGTAATATTTTGCAATTCACCTAATACAAGTACTGTAGTGCAATCTCTTTATCATGAAAGTTGAACTTACAAATGTAGACTTACGTACAAAATAAACTGCATTCAAAAATAAAACAATGTAAAATTTTAGAGCCTGCAAGTCCACTCAGTCCTACTTCTTGTTCAGCCAATCGCTCAGACTAACAAGTTTGTTTGCATTTGCAGGAGATAACGCTGCCCGTTTCCTGTTTACAATGTCTCCTGAAAGTGAGAACAGGCATTCTCATGGCACTGTCGTAGCCAGCATCTCAAGATATTTAGGTGCCAGATGTGCTGAAGATTCATATGTCCCTTCATGCTTCAACCATCATTCCAGGGGACATGTGTCCATGCTGATGACTGGTTCTATTACAATCCAAAGCAGTGTGAACTTACGCATGTTCATTTTCATATCTGAGTCAGATGCCACCAATAGAAGGTTGATTTTTGATGGTTCAGTTTCTGTAGTTTCTGCATCATAGTGTTGTTCTTTTAAGGACTTCTGAAAGCACACTCCACATCCCGTCCCAATCAGATTTTTGGAAGGTACTTGAGATTCTTAAATCTTGGGTCGAGTGCTGTAGCTATCTTTTTAGAAATTTCATATTGGTACCTTCTTTGCATTTTGTCAAATCTGCAGTGAAAGCATTCTTAAAATGAACCACATATGCTAGGTCATCCAAGACTGCCACAACATGAAACATATGGCAGAATGCAGGTAAAACAGAGCAGGGGACATACAATTCTCCTTCAAGGATTTCAGTCACAAATTTAATTAACACTTTTTTTTTTTTTTTTTTTAATCGAGTGTCATCAGCATGGAAACATGTCCTCTGGAATGGTGGCCGAAGCAGAAAGGGGCCAACGAATGTTAAGCATATCTGGCAAGTAAATACCTTGCAATGTCAGCTACAAAAGTAGGACTGTTGCCAGCAGATCAAGGGAAGTGATTATTCCACTCTATTTGGAACTGGTGAGGCCACATCTGGAGTACGGCATCCAGTTTTGGGCCCCCCACTACAGAAAGGATATGGACAAATTGGACAGTCCAGTGGAGAACAATGAAAACAATTAGGGGGCTGGTGCACATGACTTATGAGGAGAGGCTGAAGAAACTGGGCTTACTTAGTCTGCAGATGAGAAGAGTGAGGGGGGGATTGGGATTTGATAGTAGCGTTCAACTACCTGAAAGTGGGTTCCAAAGAGGATGGAGCTAGGCTGTTCTCAGTGGCGGCAGATGGCAGAATAAGGAGTAATGGTCTCAAGTTGCAGCAGGGAAGGTCTTGGTTGGATATTAGGAAAAACTATTTCACTAGGAGGGTGGTAAAGCACTGGAATGGGTTACCTAGGGAGGTGGTGGAATCACCATCGTTAGAAGCTTTAAAGGGCCGGCTCGATAAAGCCCTGGCTGGGATGAGTTAGTTGAGGTTAGTCCTGCTTTGAGCAGGGGGTTGGAATAGATGACCACCTGAGGTCTCTTCCAACCTTAATCTTCTATGATTCTAAGAGTGCAGCATAATCGCTTGTAAATGTAAACAAACTTGTTTGTCTTAGCAACTGGCTGAACAAGGAGGAGGACTGAGTGGATTTGTAGGCTCTGAAGTTTACATTGTTTTGTCTTTGTACATTTTTTGATTTCAATCACAACACAGAATACAGTATATATGAAAATGTAGAAAATAATCCAAAATATTTAATAAATTTCAATTGGTATTCTATTTAACAGTGCAACTAAAAATGCAATTTAACTGTGATTTTTTTAAGTTAATCACGTGAGATAACAACAATTAACAGCCCTATAATTATCTAATAGTAATGTACCTGCTAGCCTAACTGATAACACAAAATAAATTTGGTGAAACATCAGCAGTTCCAGATGAGCCAGTAGGAAGGGAGAAGGCAAAACTAAAATCTCTCTCTAAAGAAGTGTTCTCTGGGCCAATTATTCCCTATGAATAAGTTCTTGCAGCATAGTGCATATGACTCCAGAGTGAAACGTTTGGAAGCAGTTAAGACTACTTTCAAAAAGAAATGTAAGTACTTTTTACCATGTGAACTTAACTATGCAGACGGTACAACTAATGATTGTCTAATATGAATCAAATATACTTTTATTTAAATTGTCAACTTACGTTTATACCCTCCTGCTATGCCCGACTGGGTCAGACATCTTTGCAGCTCATCAGCATCTATTTGTCCATCCTTTTGAAAACAGAAGAGTAGGCTTGGAAAAGTTAGCTTTTCATCAATAAATGTGAATAAACTTTCACATCAGGATCCACATTCACTGATAAACCTATGCATGGAACCTTATAAAAAAATCTGGCTTTACTTAGCATACTAATTTCAATTTAATTTAAATTCACTCCAAATTTATTTTATTTGTTGATTCACAGAGTTTAAGACCAGCATGGACCACTAGATCATCTAGTCTGACCTCCTGTATATCACAGGCTATTTAAATATCACCAAAATACCTCTGTTGTGCCCAATGACCTCAGTTAAACTAAAGCACTTTAATAGTCAGAAAACTGAACAGTTGCATGCCATAGGCAGAGAACAGGAAATACTGACATGCCATCAATGCCCCTGCGACAGCAGGGAATTCGTTGGGTGAAACAAGTCCAGATGATCCTACCAGGAGATCCATGCTGCGGAGGTGAAAAAAACAGCAAGGTCCTAGCTGATCTGAGTTGAGGGAAAATTTCTTCTCAACCCCAAATACAGCAATCAGTTTGACCCTGAACATATGAGCAAGACATCAGAGGATTCTCTGTACCACCTCAGAGCACCACTCCACCCAAACTGGTATCCTATCCCTAGTTATGTTCAATCTGATGCTTCAGAGGAAGGAGAAAGACATTCTCAAGAATACAAATGTGCATGGAGGGGACGACTCCTTCCTTACTCCTGAAGCATGAGATAAGATTAGTTGTTACCATAACATAGAACTA
The DNA here is from genome assembly GCF_003597395.2 of Chelonoidis abingdonii. Classification (NCBI taxonomy): domain Eukaryota; kingdom Metazoa; phylum Chordata; order Testudines; family Testudinidae; genus Chelonoidis; species Chelonoidis abingdonii. Next base: position 45,903,654 of record NC_133770.1, read on the forward strand.
AAAGTGCAATGAGCTTGTTGAGGACAACATAGGCAGTCCTGGTTTAAAGATTTGCATTCTAGTTTCTATAACAGGACTCTACAAAACAGAATAAACTATATCAGAGCACATACATCCCCACTTCCCGAGATAGACATTAGACTGACAGTTAAAAAAAAGTTGGTTTGGAATAATGAATTGTTAAGAGCAAATTAAAACAGAAAGTAAAATATTTTAAAGAAATAAAACAGAAAAAATACCTATCTGCTCAATTAGGAATACGATTTCCTTCCAAAGCATCCCTCTCAAGGCCAGTTAGAGATTATGAACAACTGCCAAGTCAGGTAAAGCAATAAGCTGTCAAAAGTGGAGTTGGAATTGCATGTCACATTCCTCACACCCAGGATTAAAGGTCATAAAAAGTTCTAAAGTGCAATTTAACCTCATTCTAAGATTCAATGTTTTTTAGATGCAAATAGACTTGACTGATTCCAGAAGCATAAAGTACTAAAACATGAGTTGTTTTATATTTGAAGCCTATCTAATTTTCCCCAGTATTTTCCTGGGAGTTTTTTATATCTAGTACATATCTAATTTAAGCCTGAAAGAATGATAAACTGCTGACTACAGATGACATCTAGATAACATTATCCGAGAAAGAAAGGATACCAGTCCTCAAATTTATAACTATAGTACTTCCAGAAGAGACTAGTGGGGGGGAAGGAAGAGGAGAACATGCTTATGTATCAACTCCAGATATACTCCTCTGAATATGTCCTGTAAATAAGTGGTTTTTATTCTAGCTGACATTTTCCAAGGCCTGACAAAAGGCAATTGTACCTTTTGACCAATTAAATACACTGCTCCCCAACTTCTCGTATCTTTGGTCTTCAGGCCAGCTTTATAGACAGTGAACGATATACACTACTACTATAATACAGGTGGGGTAGAACCACAGGAAAACTCCAGTATAAGAAATTCAATTACATCAAATCAGTTTAAGTGGTCAATCACGTTCTAAAATTCTTTAAATTAAGAAGCAAAAGAAGAAGCCAATATCTTGACAACCTGAAGATGTGAAGGAGAACTGAAAGAATGGAAATTGGAAAGAGAGCTATAAGGCAAGTCCGACATAAAAAAACCTTAACAGTCCAACTTTACATTAGACAAGGCGTTACAGACAAGCAGTAATAAAATGAACAGCTCCCCCAGAGAGAAAAATTCAAGTCACTGAATGGAGATTCTGAAAAAAAGATTAGTGTAGTTTCGTTTTTTTTTAAATATCTAAGATATTAGCATTCATATGGTTTTCCCTTAAGATAATTTCCAGTATAAATTCAACATAAAACTCAAATTGATATTGCAGATGTACAAATCCATCCGGCAATAAATATATTGTGAGTCACAACAGGCTGCAAGTGGAAAAAGAGCGGTCAAACCAGTTTGAGATTCTATAATAATTTGACTTGAAAAGTTAGGTGGTTTGGCCTGTTAAGTATTTTCATGGATGGCCACGTGATACTACTTTAGTCCTGTTCATTTTATCGATTCAGTCACTCTTTGCTTACAGGTTTATTCATCAAAAGGACCACTACAGGTAGATAAAAGATTCTTCTTTAGCTCAGTAAGAAACATTTCTAAAGGTCTCTACTTCATTTCAGTGAAGAACCAGATTCCTCACAAATAAGCAGAATCCTTACATATGTACTCATTTGACTACCTTCATGTGGTTTGTTCTAATATCCTCATTTGTCTTTTTTGCTGCCAGAATGCATTGATTCAATAGCTGTGTATTTTTGAAGCTATGATACTTTAAGTGTCGTGTAGGTTGTAAGAAGTCGATTATTGAAAGAGAATAGTGAAAAGGGAACAGAGACCAAGGGTACTCTGGGATCCTTAACTCTGAATGTCCTGACTTCCACAATTACACCCGTGAAACTGCATTAATGGGCTTTTGCAAATAAACCAACAATTAGATAGACAAGTTGTTTACTGGACACTACATAGGATTTATTAGACAAATGACTAGAAAGATGTAAAGTCTATTTTGTCAGAACAATAAAGCTTCTAGCTCTAGTGAGCTTACTTGTTTAAAATAAGAGTTTTTAAAATAGATTAGAAATTGTTACTTACAGAAATATATAAAAGTTTTAAAGACACGTGGAAAATACAAAATTACAGTATACCAAATCCTTAGAGTAATAAATAAGTAGTCAAAACCAGGCATAGAAAAATTAAGATGCAAATATCTTAAAAACAATAAAAATGCACACTTCTCCTATACTCTGTTCGCTCTATCCAGCAAGCCACTCCAGGTAGTTCATGCCACCAGGTTCTGGTACTCCCATGTTCCCACATCTAGTGAAGCCATCCCCTTACATAATGACCTAACTCTTGCTAACCTCTCCTGGCTCTTATTGCGGCCATCCATGCAGCTGACATTTCTAGTTGGATTCTTACATGACAAGTGATGGGCCCTCCACACCCATGTGCATAGTTTTAAAGTGAGACAGCATAAACTCAGAACAGTATTTAATTCAATTTTGACTTGATTCCTCAGCTTGTCCTCACAGTTTCCAGTGTTCAGAGTTTCAATATGCTAGGAAGTTCTGCTATACATACACCTCTGTGGCAAATACTGATGTCCAATATTTAAGTTGTAATACAATGAGAATAATTTTGTCTTATGTCATAACTTCAACCAAATAGGTTTTTTTTTGGGGGTGTGTGTGTGGGGGGGAGACATACCTGCCCAGCTACTGCAGCAAAATAACCATACAAAGGATCTTGAGTCTGACCATGGAATACTGGTCCTCCTGGAGCAGCTCCATACTTTAAAACAAGGGACAGATGATTTAGATAAAATTAATGCTTTTAGTTGACTACAATATTTGTAATCTTACATTTCAGCATCAATTCTGAGTGTCATTTTTATATACACCTTGTCAAAAGGTGTACATAACTGCTTTAAAAGAGAGCACACAACTTTGGTGTATATACTTGCTACAATGTAAAGCAGGCCTACCTAAAATCTTACATTTGAGTCAGCCCAGCAATCTAATAGTAGCACATCTCCATTACTGGAGGTTTGCAACCATGGTAGCCCATTTTTTATGATCCTCTGCAAATCTAGTCCTTTTGATCCATGCAGGATACCACATTGTCCATCAAAGATCTTTTTCTGTGTTGTTCTCTATCAACTTTATAAACATACATCATGCACTGCAAATTCAGTCTCTCTTTTCACTAGCATTTGCTCAATTCTCTAGTATGTTTTCACTGGTTACACAGTCTATCCATGATATTTTCAGAATTCTTCTATAACAACATAATTCAAAGGACTGTAGTTTCTTTGTTTGAATGTCCATGTTTTAGAGCTGTAATGCAACACAGACCAAATGTAGGTTTTTAAGAGTCAGAATCTAGTCTTCAGATTTATACCCCTTCTCCTCAGATATTTATTCTTCCAGAATGTCTCTTTCTCTTGTTGCTCTGGTGCTGATTTCAGTGTAGATCTTCTGTCTTCTGTAATGATGCTTTCTAAGTAGCAATAATTTCTTACTTGCTGTATGACTGTTATTCACTAGAATCTTGCATGTTTTCACAGGATCCTTGCATATCACTGTAGTTTTTATCTTGTCCACATTCAACTCTAAACCATATGTAATCTCCACTAACTTCATCTGAAGGAGATCTGAATCAGCCACCAGCACTGTCAGTTGCATAGCAAATATGCCTAAATTAGGGAATCAAATTTATACTTCAGTTCAGGGGTGGGCAAACTTTTTGGCCTGAGGGCCACATCTGGGAATAGAAATTGCTGTGGCAGGCTATGAATGCTTACAAGGTTGGGGTGTGGGAAGGGGTGAGGGCTTTAGTTAGGGGTGCAGGCTCTGAGGTGGGGCCTGAAATGAGGAGTTCAGGGTGCAGGCGGGAGCTCCAGGCTGCAGGAGTGGGGTACGAGGGTTAGAGCTCTGGCACGGGGGTGTGGACTCTGGGGATGATGATTTTGGCATACAGGAGGGTGCTCTGAGCTGGGATCGAGGGGTCTGGAGAGTGGAAGGAGGATGGGGCAGGGAGTTGGAGTGTGGGAAGGGTTGTAGGCTCTGGCTGGGGGGTCTGGGGTACAGGAGGGTGCACCAGGCTGGGATTGAGGGGTTTGGAGGGCAGGAGGGGGATCAGGGTTGGGGCGGAGGTTGGGGCAAGGTGAGAGGCTCAGGCTCTGAGTGGCGCTTACCTCAAGCAACTCCCGGGAGCAGCGGCATGTCCCTTCTCTGGCTCCTACACGGAGGCAAGTCCAGTGCATAGGAGCTGGAGTGGGGCTATGCCATGGCTTCTGGGAGCCGTGTGGTGCGGCCCCCGACCCTGTGCCCTGCCTGGAGTGGGGCCATGCGGCTGCTTCCAGGAGCCACATGGAGCGGCCCCTGATCCTGCTCCCCAGCTGGAGCACCATAATGGGGCAAGCCACAGATCCCACAACAGCCTACCGGCCATAGATTGCCCACCCCGCTCTAGTGCTTTGAGGTTGAAAGAATGCATGCTGCTTGACTGAGATGACACCACAAACTGGGCCGTCCTTAGGAATAGGCAACATAGGCAGCTGCTTAGGACACCTGAAAATTTGGGGCACCACTGGGTCTTAGCATCCACCCCCCTTCTTTTTCTATCCCTGTTCTGACCCTTCCTGCAAGCTCCCACAGATGGCTGCTGCAGCCTGGTGAGTCTTCCTTGGGACGGAATCTAGTAGTTAAAAGTGAAAAAGCCTCCAGCCTGCCAGACCTATTAGCACAACACTGAAACTGTTAAAGAGCCATTCAAGGGGTAATGAAGCCATTTAACAGGCATTTGCCAAACCCCAGGTATATACTGACAGGTTTCAGAGTGGTAGTCCTGTTAGTCTGTGGGTATAGCTACACTGGCACTTTACAGCACTGCAACTTCCCCGCTCAGGGGTGTGAAAAAACACCCCCCCGAGAGCTGCAACATACAGCGCTGTAAAGCCTCAGTGTAATCAGTGCCGCAGCGCTGGGAGCGCGGCTCCCAGCGCTGAAAGCTACACCCGTAGAGGATGTGGTTTACGTGCAGCGCTGGGAGAGCTCTCTCCCAGCGCTGGCACTCCGACCACACTCACACTTCAAAGGGCTGCCGCGGCAGCCCTTTGAAATTTCAAGTGTAGCCATACCCTAAATCAGCAAAAACAAGGAGTCCTTGTACCTTACAAATTATTTGGGCATAAGCTTTCGTGGGCTAGAACCCACTTCATCAGATGCCCACAAAAGCTTATGCCCAAATAAATGTTTATACTATCAGTTTCTGACTTTACTGACAAAAACAGTTGTGCATTAATGTAATATTTACACAGAACATGTCAGTCTACAGGAGCTTGGTTTAAAATTTGCTTTGAAAATATTTCATTAGTGTGCTGATATCTCTAAAAAATGCTTGCATAGACTTTTAGATGCACAATTATCTTTAGCCTTAAATGTTTGGATCTTCAGATATACAGTATTTAAAATAAATCCTTCAGAAGACCTCCCTTATCTAAAACACATATTTTAATTACTATAGTTAAAAAAAAAAAAAAATTGTGCTTCCAAGTCTTCCTGGTCTTTCTGTCCATCCCTTCACCGCCTCTCCACCCACTCCCCACTGATGAGAGCCCTTAAAGGGACAACAGTCCTTCCCTTCCAGATAGCTGGACAAAGAGTTTCCCTTTCTTTAATTCTGACTATCTGATGAACAGTTTTAAGTGAACCCTCCAGCACAACCAGTACCTTAGTAAGACATAAAATCCTTGTTATACCTAAAATCTTTGGAAACATTTTTTTAAAGTTGGTGAAATTTAATAAACATGTCTATTGTTATGGAGATCACAAAAAGTAAATTAGTGTTCCCTTTTTGTGAAAGCAATGAACATTGTTATGAACACACTAAACCTCTCTGATTAATTTAAAATAATGTCTTTGTTTCAGTGAGTTAAATATGTAGTAATGTGGAATGCTGGCTTAAGGTTTAAGAGTACATTTAAAATATAAATTCAGCTTAGAAATACTAATTAAGAAAACGTAAAACAGAAGAGCTGCATCATGTATTCTATTATATGTAATATTATATTCAGCAGGACAGCTGACTCACCCTTACTATAAAATTTTTGCAAATAAGGCCTGGTCTACACTAGAGCGGGGGTGTCGATGTAAGATACGCAAATTCAGCTACGGGAATACCGTAGCTGAAGTCGAAGTATCTTATTCCGACTTACCTCCTGTCCTCATGGCACGGGATTGACATCTGCGGCTCCCCCGCCGACTCCACTACCACCGCTCACTCCAGTGGAGTTCCAGAGTCAACAGGGAGCGCGTTCGGGGATCAATATCGATCCCCGATAAATTGATCGCTACCTGCCGATATGGCGGGTAGTCTGGACATACCCTAAATCTCTGACAAATTTTAGGGCATATCAAAAAACCTGTGACTGACATTTTTTATTCCCAAGTTTTAGTGCTTTTAACTAGGTACCTTCTTCCTCATGCAGAATGGACATGGAGAGGGTATGGGGGTCTCTGTGGGGAACTGTGACTCTCCGCCATAGTGAGGCAGGCCGGGCATCTCATTATCCTTTGCTGTCTTGTCCCTCCTCCCCCTCCCCCACCGGGCTGTGAGTTTGGGCTGCCATTGGGCATAGGAGCACCAGTTTAATAAGACTGCGTAGGGCCCCATAAATCCTAAGGACGGCCCTGACCACAAATTATTAATATTAATTTGCTTTAGAGCAGGGGTGGGCAAAATAGGGCTTGCAAGCTGGATCCAGCCCCATGTAACATTTCTGTCTGGCCTGCCAGGCTCTTTGGCTGCCCCCTGGCAATCTCCAGGCCGCTAAAAGTCCCATGGCACATGCTGTATTTCTGTAAATAATAGAACTGTAGAAATGGTGAAGACGTTTTCAGAGTGCTGGTGTTAACCGAAGTCATTGAAGTCAGTGATAGTTGTAGATGCCTAATATCCCAGAAAAGCAGCCTACTTGATTAGAATCCCCTCCCTGCTCCAGCAAATCCAGTTCAAGATATAGTCTTCCATCATCCTCAGTAGAAGTAATAGCATACTATACTTATCCTTTGTTAAATAAAATTAATTTAGCTAAAATCAAAGCTCTGGTTAAAATGTTAACTAATGTTTTAACCACAGCTTTGATTGTAGCTAAATTAGTTTTATTTAACAAAGGATCAGTCTATTTACAGTCAGCCTGAGCCAGGAGCTTTTTTTATTGCAAGAGGAAAGGGCAAGACTGTGGGCTGTGATAGGGGCTTCTGGTGCGCTAGACGCAGCAGCAAAAATCCCCTTCTGACCCTAACAGGAAAACAAAACCATTAAGCACCTCAGGCTTGCTATAGAAATGTACTATTCTGACTCATTCTTCTCCCAACCCCCGCAAGCTTGTAAGACTCGTACTCCAAACACTTTACCTTTGATCTAAGAACTGTTTACATGATTACACAAATGCTTTCAACGGGACTAGGAACCAGTTCAGTTTGAACCATTTTAGAACTAGGGAGGGAACACACTGAGATCAAGCTGGGTGGCTCTTCAAAATCCAGAATCCACCGCTTTTGTGGAGGGTGTTAGGGCCCGGGCCTTGCACCTGAACGCACCGAGATGAGTGCGGGGGGGAGACGGGGCAAGGGCTCTAGTGCCGATGGCGTGACCGCCGCGTAGCCCCAGGGCTGGCAGCAGGATTGACACGCAGGGAACTGGGGGGCGCTCCCCAGAAGCCGGGACAGGGCCGGGCTGTTGCCTGGGGAGCGGGTGTTGCACGGATACTTGCGCTTTCCCGCGGGCATGTGCCGGTCCGCCCGCCCGGGCGCACAGACCCCGCTGCCCAGGGGAGCTGAGCTCCCGACTACGTACCCGGCCCAGGCCTGCAGAGCGTGTCTGACCCCCGCACGCAGCGGGAGGGGGGGTGCCCCCTCCCCCAGCACAACCCCCGGGGGCTCCGCTCGTCCCGGCCCAGCTGCAAGTCCCCGGCCCGCGCTTACCCCGCCCTGGTAGTAGCCTCCGCCGGCGCCGGGGTGCCCAGGATACGCCATGTCTAGCGCGCCACTCTCTGCTGCCCCTCCCCCTCCTGTCCCTACCAGCTGCACCATAGGCCGGGCGGGGACGCCCGGGTCACACCATCATCCGGGTGGGCCCGGAGCAGGGCGCGCTACTTGCGGCACCGCTTCTCCCTTCCCTCCTGCGGGGCGTGAGCGACTGCGGATCGCTGAGAAGCTGCGCGGTTTGTTCCTCTGTTAGACCCCCACTGTAGGAAATTACCCCCTTTGGCTCGCTCAGAAGAGAGAGAACACCCCTCCGCTGTAATGGTACCGGCCAAGCCCCAGCGGGCGGGTGGTTGTATTTTTTTCAACAAAAACTTTATCCACACGCAGGCGCAGCTCGGGGAGCGCTGCGGCCTCTCAGTGTGCACGGAGCTGTGGGGCGGCGCAGCGCAGCCTTCAGCCTGGCATGGAACCCGCCTTGAAACGCAACTTTATTGCTCATTCTGGACAAGAAGGGTGGGGGAGTGCATGATAATTTACTGCTGCTGCTGCTAGAGGGGGCTTGGCAACCTTTCAGAAGTGGGGTTTGGAGTCTTCATCTAGTCACTGTAATTTAAGGTTTCAGGTGTCAGTAATACATATTAACCATTTTAAAAGGTTTCTTTCTAGACATCTGTAATATATAACTAAACTACTGTTGTATATAAAGTAAACAAGGCTTTAAAAATGGTTAAGAAGCTTCATTTAAAATTAAATTAAAATGCAGTGCTAGACCGGTGGCCAGGACCTAGGCAGTGTGAGTGCCACTGAAAATCTGCTTGTGTGCTGCATTTGGCATGCGTGCCATAGGTTGCCTACCCCGGTGCTAGACTATGGCCAGGTTGCCAACTCTTGCGATTTTATCCAGAGTCTCATAATACTTAGTGTTCTCCTTAAAGCTCCAGCTCCTGGAGTCATCTGAGAATCTCTGCTACCATGTTTTTAAAAGACGTGTCCAGTGTGGTTGTAAGAGAGAGGCTTAAAAATGTGAAAGCAGCAGAGAATCCTGTGGCACCTTATAGACTAACAGACGTTTTGGAGCATGAGCTTTCGTGGGTAAATACCCACTTCGTCAGACGCAGGTAGTGGAAATTTCCAGGGGTAGGTATATATATGCTAGCAAGCAAGCTAGAGATGATTGAACCAACCTCGTTATCTCTAGCTTGCTTGCTAGCATATAT
>NC_133770.1:45915729-46089782 GCF_003597395.2 Chelonoidis abingdonii
GGTATTCACCCACGAAAGCTCATGCTCCAAAACGTCTGTTAGTCTATAAGGTGCCACAGGATTCTCTGCTGCTTTTACAGATCCAGACTAACACGGCTACCCCTCTGATACTTAAAAATGTGACTGACATGTATTCTAAGGGCTTGAAACCCAGAAGAAAAGAAAGAGCTGCTGCCAAATTATGTTTTTTAAATCTCATATTTGAAATTTGTTTTTTAACAGAATTTGCATATTACTATTAGTAGCCACAAGCATTCAAAAACTATGAGCCAGACTCTCAAAATCATGAGATTGGCTTAAGTGGTATAAGACTTTGAAAACAATATACTTTAGATTCTTTTTTGTTTTTTGTTTTTATTTTGTTTCTGACCCTTTAGCTTTGTCAATTTTGAGCTTTCTCTGAAATCATGAAGGCCAGAGACTTTTTCAAATAAATAAATAAATAAATCTATGCTGAGGTTCTCACATAGGACTACAGGAGCTGGAATTTAAAGAAAAATACAAGATATTGTGAGAACGGACAACAGAGTATTGTGAAGGAGAAGTTCTGACTGTCATCCTTTCATGGTCTGTGCTTAATAAAACATATTAATCATGTATAATAATATTGAGAAAAATAATGAAAATATACGTGAAAAACAATGACTATAAAAGTGCAAATACTCCCCCTGTTCATAATAATTTTCCATGAAAACAAGAAATCTAATACAGAAATGAGTTCATCTTGCTCTACATGGGTTCCAGACTTTTGGGGCAATAAGTACTCATTTAAATAGACCAGATTATTACCCTATCCAGTGCAGTAACACATGGCCACAGCTGGGTCAGCCGGGCATGTTATTACCTGTTGCTATCAGGCTGGGAGTTGGAGCTGATCAAGTAATGTGATGAGTTAGAATTACTGTTTAGGCAGTAGTAGCATTCACAGTGTATTAGCAGGCAGTTTCCAAACACATAGGATGACAATCCCTGTACTAAGCAGTGTACAGTTTTAAAAGGAATGTATACAGTTGAATGGGAGCTGCTGGCTCCTTATTTAAGAGGCCCCTCATTTAAAATGGCATTTGACAGTACCAGTTGCAAAAGCCAGATACTTATTGTGTCCCCTCATCTACTCCAGTTTGATTCTTTCCTATCCGGTGTTCTCCAGCAATTCATTCAGACTAATATTACAGGATTAGAAGCGGTAATAGTGGTATTCCAAACATCAGAGACTTTAAATGAGGAAGATAGAAGTAGCTTGTATGTTAGAAAAAATTAACATGCATACTACTGAGAATCACAGTCCCTTTCCCAGGTCATGTGGAAAGAGTAAAGTTGAAGGGCTATTGGTCAAGCCTAGAACAAGGCATAGTTCTGTCAGATCTGGTGAAAGGCCCAAAATATAATACAAAAAGTCAATTCAACCTCATATGCAGTGTTTTAGTAGCCATGTTGGTCCCAGGATATTAGAAAGACAGGGTGGGTGGGTGAGGTGATATCTTTTATTGGACCAACTTCTGTTGGTGAGAGAGAGAAGCTTTCCAGCTTACACAGAGCTCTTTTTCATGTCAACCATTCATTCAGTCTTGGCATGCCTTCTTCCCTATGCAGCTCTTCCAATGGTGTTCTATTCTTACCTACAGCATCCTTGCTATTCTATTCTTTAGCATCTTTAACATTAGCATTAGCATTCACGAATCACGAAATGAATGAGAGTCAACAATGTGATGCAGTTGTGAAAAATGTTAATATTTTGGGTGAATTAACAGGAGTGTTGTTTGTAAGACACGGGAGGTAATTGTCTGTTCAGCACTGGTAGAGTTCTGGGCACCACACTTTAGGAAAGATGTGGACAAATTGGGCAGAGTTAGGAGGAGAACAATAAAAATAATAAGAGTTAGAAAATCTGACCTTGAGGAAATGTTAAAAAAAAACCCAGGCATCTTTAGCCTTGAGAAAAAAAGACAGAGGGGAGATCTTATAATAGTCTCCAAATGTTAATGAAAGGTCTGATATAAAGAGGAAAGTGATCAATTGTTCTCCATATCCACTGAAGGTAGGACAAGAAGTAATAAGCTTTATCTGCAGCAGGGGAGATTTAGTTAGCTATTAGGAAAAACTTTGTAATTATAAGGGTAATTAAGCTCTAGAACAAACTTCAAAGAGAGAATACCTGTAATTGAAGATTTTAAAGAACAGTTTGGACAAACATCTGTCAGGGATAGTCTAGGTTACTTTGTCCTGCCACAGTACAACAGGCTGGACTCGATGTCTTCTCGAGGTCCCTGTCTGTCTGACATCCCTATAATTCTATGATCTCACAAACAGACATATACATTTTTGATCTGCTATCTCATATAACAAGAGACATTGATCAGTTTGGAGAATGAGCATTAGTTATGTAACAATACTAAATAATCAAAGAAAGTCTTGGCTTGTGATAATACTGAAGAATCATTGGAAGAGTTTTGGCATACAAAAAACACTGTTGCCAATATAATATTCATAGTAACAAGATTTCAAGAAACACCATCCCAATTGTCACCCTTGTTTGCAGTCTCAATGATGAGCAGCAATGAAAACTCCTGACAATCTTTTCCTTCTTCAGGCTTAATTTTCAGAAGATGGCGACATAGTGGGATATGAAACAAGAATATAGATTTGGCTGGTTTGCTATTAAGTCTAAATCGAAAATATGAATTATTACACTGATGTGCTGGCAATAATTTAACAAGAGGTTCCTAGAAACATAGCCCATGATAAACCCTATGTTCACATGAGTGCTCTTTCAGGGAGCTGAGGGACTAGGGGAATCTATTCATTAGTTTTTCTATTAAAATAAAACCGCATCCTCACAAACATTAGCAGGGAAAGTGGCAACAACAGCACTTGGCAGACAACATTATATTAAGTGCATTTGCTGGAAATGTTTATACTCTGTTCCTGAAAATTACACTGAATTTATCAAGAACATAGCACGATGTTTAGCTTGTATAATTAGATGTGTGGGTGAAGACTTTTGGGAGGGGGGGCATTTTGAGTATCTTTCAGCAGATTTTTTTTCAATGATTTCTGATACAACTTGGTTCATTCAAAAAAGGTAAAAAATGTGTTCCTCAGAAGTTTGAAGCCCAAGGAGAAGCCATTCCTAGCAGGGTGAGTCAGCAGAATCTAAAATGGGGAGTAAATCCCATCAGAGGCAAGGACATCATTCCAAGCTTCACTTCAGTGTAATATCAGATTTTTAACAAGGGGGTCCTATCCAGCACAACATTGAGTGCATACGTATAAGGAAAGGAAAACTGTTAGTGGAAAAAACAGAAGAAAAAAAATGAGAGCAGTGAAAAAAAATTGATTCCAACATGCAATGAAACAATGAGCAATTATGAATGCTTTCTATATTGGCTAAAAGGCCAAATGAAAGCAAGCCACACATTTAAATTCAGCAGTATTGGCCAGCTCTTCATTCTTGTAACATGAACGTTTGTTCTGAAAAAACAAACGATTTGTTTTTGCAGAAGTGCATCCAAAACGTCATTTGAAGTCAATGAAAGCTGTGCGTGCTTAGCAATTAACTATATAAGATCTTTCAAACTGGACACCCAAAATCAGAGGCTGCTTTTGAGAATTTTGGTCTTGCTATAGTGAATTAAGTCTATACCACTGGAACATAATAACACATGCTGCTGCATTTACATGGGCATTTGGGATGCAAAGAACTTCAGCAGGAATTTGAAGTTAGGACTGGACGGAAAACAAGACTTTCTCTTCATACAAAAATTTGAGGTTTTGACATTTGTGTCTGTTCTGATGAAGAATGAAAATGAGACATTTTTATTTATTTATTTATTTATTTATTTATTTATTTATTTGTGGGGGAAAAGAGAGGAAAATCGACATAAGTGCTGAACTAAGGATGCTGAGAGTGCAGCAGCATCTCCTGGCTTCAAGTGGTTTCCATCATATACAGGGTTTACAGTTTGGTTCAATGGCTCTCAGCACCCCTATTATACAACTTGTTCCAGCAGCCCTGGAAATAGACTAGCCCACCCCAGAATAGCCAATAACTCAGTGTTTAGGGTACTCGTCTGGGATGGGTGACAGGTTCAAGTTGCTGCTCTGAATCACATAGAGCAAGTAGTTGAATCTAGGTCTCCCACATCCCAGGTGAATGCTCTGACTTCCAGTTAATAGAGTCAGTATCTTTTACTTTGACCTGATGAATATTTACTTATTGATATAAAGTAGAAAAACTCCACTTCGAGAACTTGAACATGAGATTGACTCTAGCCCTGTGGTTCGGACTTTCACATGTGATGTGGGAGACCCAGTTTCAATTTCCCCTGCTACCTTGAGTAGGAGCAGGGGCTTGAATCTGGATTTTCCGTATGAGTGCTGTGGTCACTGGGATATTCTGAGGTGGGTGTCTCTCTCTCTCTCTCTCTGTTGAAACAGATACATTTCCATGAAGAGTTTCAATGTTTCCGATGAAAAAATGTTTTGTCAAAAATTTCCCAAACAGTTCTACTTGTAATATACTTGTAAATAGAGGCTATTTTCACTGTGGTATGAAAGGGGGGCTAGTCTGATAGTTATTAATAATATTAATGCGACTCCACAGCTAACATTACCCTGTGTGCATTGCTGAAAATTTACATATAATAGTGTTTTGTTTACAAGAAGGAAAAAACATTTAATATACTGTATGTTAAATGTGCATTATATGAATTCATTTACATTACAAGGCTGCTACATGAAAATTAATAGCTTGAGGAAACGCTGCATTCTCAATTGATCTTGATACAATTAATTGGAAAGTGACTTTTTTAATTATGCAGGAAAGAAATAATTATCTTGGAAAGATGATCCAACATGAATATTAAATCAATTTACTTTTGTTTTTTTAAATGAAGCTGGTGTTATCTGCATATTGATAAGGGAGAAGTGCTAGAGATTCCATGAAGTCCACTAGGGACTTTACATGGAACCTATTCAGATAGTTAGATTACGGGTGGCAGTACAAAACCCTTTGTGAGGAAGTACAAAACTCTTTGTCAGTCAGAGAATAATCATACTTGTTTAAACACTGGCAAAACAATAATGGCATATCACTTTGCATTTTTCTACACAGTATGTGGTACTGTGTGTAAAGGAAATAGAAACTGCCTATAGTATGTTATGAATATTACATACTCTCTGTTGGCAATATTGTGTTATTTGCTATATGATTATAAGTGGTTAATTCCAATAGAAGTTGATAGCACATATATAGGAAGGTAAACAATAGCTTCAGATAGCTCAGTTTTCCAGTACTTAATACACATGTTATTTGCTTTGAAGTTTTACTTCTGACCAGGCTGTTCAACAATCTGGTCTGTAACCCAGGAGGAAGGAGTCGGGTGGGAAAAACTGCAACAAAGAATTTTGGGGTGGATAAAAAAGACTGAATCCCAGTCTCAGATGTTGGGTTGTCTGGGTAAGCTAGACCTACTAAAGCCATTGTGGCCTCATGCAAACTGGTTTGGTAACCACACATACTTGGTGTACATTGATGTATTTCAAACAAAAACTGTTTTGCAGAAGTATGTTTTGAGCCCCTGGGATGCATCATGTCTAGTTGAGAGGTTTCAGCAGTATTCAGGGAGGAATTTACTTCATCAGGGACAGAAAATCATCTCAATCCTTCCTTCAGTGGAAATTTAACAAGGGGTTCCCAAGAGCTTCCCTCCAACTCATCACTGTGTTTTTATCTTGTTTTTTGAAGATCAGTATGAGAAAATATGTTCTAATGGGCTTTTCGTAGTTAGTATGGACAGGCAAACTAAAATAATGATACAGTTTTAAAAAGTTAAAAACAATCCAATTGATGAACACATAATAAATCTTGTATATATGTTATTTATGGATTTTGATTTATTATAATTTTTTTTAAAAAGCACCTATTTTATGATCTGGGAAATTTAAAAATGAGATATTACAATACATTTACAAACTCAGCAGTTTATTTCCTTTTACGCATACACCACAGATAACTTTAATGTTATCTTAAATATATCCTTCCCTTTCTTCAACATCCAAATCTATTACTCTCTTCCCCCTGCCTTCTCTCCAAAAGCCTGAGAAAACAGATGAGCTGCGCAATGTGCCTGGAAGGTCAACAAATCCATATTATTTTAGACTAGAGAAGAGGTGTGAATTAGAAAGTCTTGCCAGAATTGCAACTGCCTTTCCCAGACAATGTCCTGCCAGCAGTCCCTGATCTCTTTAAAATAAGGCAACTCTAGCCTGAGCAATTTTGAGAGTCTCTACCAGCAATGAACTAAATTCTTTCCCACTAGACTCTCCCAGCCAGGAGAGACATGGGTTCAAAACTCAGGTTGTGGCATTAAGAATTTTCAACACTTCCAGTATCTCAATAAGCAACACGGTCTGAAATTAAAGGAGAGAAGACTTAAGCCTTTGTCTTTACCCTGCACATGAACACACAATGGTGGTCTGAATCAGAATGATTTTATTTGCAAAGTGTCATAGAATATCCTCATGGTGAGAGGGACTTAAATGAACTACTTCACAGACAGAACTCTAATTTACTGATTGCCTAGTACTCAAACAAACCCCCTAACCAAGACTTTGTGGATGTCTGACAGAGGCAAAGAATTGCGTGGTTCAGAATACACAAAGAATATAGTTTTCTTTTAAATTCTACAGGTCTTTTTAGCATAATTTCTGAAGAACTTTAATAAATTTGTATAGAACCCCATTGATCTAATCCCTTTTAAATTCTATTGGACTTTTCCAATGGGGTTATTCGACTTTCTGAACCAGCTTCCAGATCATCCTAGAAACAGGGCTATCAGCCCACATCTTCATAGTCTATTATTCCACCCTCACAGCTCCATTTGGACTAATATTGTTTATGTTGCTAGTAACACACCTAGGGATCACTCATTTATCTTGTAAAGTTTAATACAATAGACTGAAAGGGACAATTCATTATTTAATACCTTCCCCACACAAGCAGTGGCACACCCAAATGACACCATTCCTTTCAAAGCGGTTGGGAAACAATGCAGCTATTGTTTTTTTTTTTCCTGTTTTGTTGTTAACAAAACATTTATCTAGCTCATAGAAATGTTTTACTAGCATTCATTGATATCAGAGAGTGCATCAGGCAAATCGTTTGATTTACTGATTGTAACTCGTACATACTGTATGCATCGCAAGAGGATCTGTGTTGAACTAGTTACAGAACACTAACTGTTTATTCAGCACATATTGGTTCTATAACTAAGCTTAGTTGTGTGCTTTATTAAAGACTTTTTTCCTACATTATTTTTTTATTTGAAAATAAGAATCCAGAGCAGTAGTCATGTTCTTGAAAATCTACTTATATGATCTAATACTGTCTTCATGTGCAGGGTATGTTTCTGAACATGTGCACGGTGGGAGACCCCTGCCCCCCTGACCCTGAGGCCACAGGGCCATGCTGGCTGCTTCTGGGAGTGGCGTGGGGCCGGGGCAGGCAGGGAGCAAGCCTTAGTAGCAGTCCCACTGTACCACCGGAGATCGCGATTGAAGGTTTTTGGTGACCACTGCTCTAGTGGAAAGATGAGAGACAAGAAATGGAGAAGGCCAACAGAGTGGCCCATGTTTAGAGAGTTTACTCTGCTTTCTCAAGAGAAGGTTGTATTTAAAATAATTTCTTACCCTGGGAAACAAAACATTATTTATTATTTTATAGTATATGAATTTTGCTAGGTTCTTCATGATACGTAGGAGAGAAGGATATTAAGAGTAAATTCACTACTAACTTAGAGGAGTCCCCTACCTTAAAAGGGGAAGTGGGATTCTCTTAAGGCAGGAGCTTTTATACTGGGAAGCACTATTAGCATCAGACAAATCTTTTTACAAGAGATATTAATTTTGCTTACCACGATTGCTCACATTTAACCAACATTATTAGTGTTTAAACATGACATGGGCTCATATGCAAATGTTAAAGTTAAGCCCCCTGGATTAAAAGCCTTAAATTGTACTATGCTGGTAACTTACTTGACTGTCTTGGGCTGGTGACTGCATGCTGAGGCCTCTAAGTTAGCTGGCAAACTGGGTGAGGAATTTACTCTTCCCAGACCTACAATACTAGTGGCTGTGGAGCAAGAATGGAAAGGAAATTAGGGATTAAAGGTCAGATCTGCTGACATGCCTACCTGGCATATTTAAGGCATTGGACAGCAAGCCATAACATTTTTAATTGAAAAAGTTTGCAGATTGTCTTTACAATATCTTCAACTGCTCTCCAGCAAACTGGTGGCCTGTGGGTGTGTGTCTGTAAATATTTATATAGAAAGGGTTGCCTTGGAGAATCATCTCCAGAGGTAATGTAATGATTCATTTGAAAGGTAAATTCAGTAAGAAGGCACTAACATTATAAATAACTACCCACAAAGCTATGTTAAAAAGAGCATTATTAAGGTGACAAAGCTAAGCACTCAAAAGTTAGGACACTCCAGAATTAAGTTTGCTTGCGCAGTCTGAATTCGCTTCTGTGTATGCATGCATTACAATATAGTCTTCAATTACATGATCTCATGCTACTTTTTAACACAGGTTTCGGTGTGTAATTTCCTACATTTAAAAAAAGCAAACTGAAAAAACAGAAATTCCAGCATGTTGACACCGACATGCTTCATCAGCAGTGCTTCCTATTTGGAGTCCTCACGTCCATCCAGTCCCAGTCTCCCCACAGCTCCACATCTGATCTCAGTGTTCCCTGACCAGCCAGCTGGCTCCCAGTCTCCCCCATCTGTTTATATAATCATTCTCGCTGTCCCAGTCTCCTCCATGAGCCCCAGTCTTCTTGCCCAACCAGTCTGACTTCCCCTTCCCACCAGCTCTGAGTCCCACTCTCCTTGCACAGGCAGTCCCAGTAATAGTCTCTGCTCCTTGTCCCAATCTACTCCCTTTCTTCCCCTTATTCTCTATCAGTTGGTTTCCTCCTCCAGGCTGCCTGAATACCAGCAGGGGGGTCATTGAGAGCACAGGAGAGAGAGGCTCCTGCTCTCAGTTCCAGTGCCTGGCACCAGCGCAGCCATTATAGTTAGAATCTAGCTTTTCCCCTGTAGCCCTGGACCGGGGCATGCTCAGTTTCTCTGTGAGGATAGTGATGCACAGTTCGGTCAAAGTAGGAGCCGTGACGGGGGTGGAGCGTACTCATTCGCACAGTGGGGATGGCACATGAGCAATCTGGTCAGCACTAGGAGCTATAAGAGGCTCAGCAGGGTTGCCAATGTTGGTGGGACACGTTCCTGGAGATTTCATCACATGACATCATCTTTTTTTAAAAGATTAATCTTTAATTCCCGGAGACTCCAGGACAAGCCTGGAGAGTTGGCAGCCTGAGACTCAAGCATGCTCAATGAAGATGGACTCTTTGGAGTGTTCAGCTGCTAAAACTGAAAGTTTCAGCTGAGCTTGTGCAATCTTTCAAAGGCCAATAACTTGCCCAAATTTAAGTAAATTTTCATCAAAACAGCAAAAGGCATTTCTCTGACTGTAAAGCCAGGCCCGCAGTGCCAAATTTCAATTCCGTGCTCCAAAGCCTGGGATACTGAGGTGTTCAAAGGAAAGGTCTATGGATTTTTTTAACATGGGAAAAACAGCGTATTTTCCCCTAGCCTTCTGTCAGAAATGACTGAGCCATTTTGGCTCAAACATTGAAAAAAAAATCAAAAAAAAATCACCATACCCTGAGGCAGACAGCAAGCGTGTACACCTTCACCCTGAATGGTTGATGTTTGGCAAAGTTATAAGCAACTGAAAACAGAGTCTGATAATGGGAATGATGTGAACCTTAATAATATGAGGCATAGCTCGCGCTGCCTATAATGTGGTATTGTTATCCCTTGTTGACTTAGGAGCCAGCAGGTACAATCAGCTGTTCCTGAAATAATAGCAGTTAGCATGTACCTTGTGCTTTACATGTTCAAAGCACTGTACACTCATTAAATAATTTTTAAAACTCCTCTGGAGTCAGTGTCAACCTTATACAAAGATAACAGAATTAAAGCTAAAGTATTGTGTTTCGGTCACAAGGCAGAAAAGTTAGTTTCTGACTCCCAGTAATTTGCAGGTTAATGGTTCCAAAGGATGTTGTACTGCATCTTTAAAAAATAAATAAGGAAAATGGAGGAGTTATATATTTTGGGCCAAGACAATTTTCTTGTCTACTTATTTTGCACATCCATGTATTCCTTCCTAGTTTATTTTCCTATGGGGAAGGGAGAAACCTTCAATTCTTACTGGAAGTTTGGATGATTTTAAACAGGGCCAAAATTGCAATCATTTACCCAAGCTCCCTTACACTTTTGGTTAGGTAAAATGGGACCAGGATTCTCACCAACTCTGTGCAAAACTGAAGTGAGAGGCAGTTTATAAAAGCAGGAGAGCTTTGTGTAGTGGTTAAAGCATAGGAATGGGAGTTAGCAGAGGTGGAGTCTGAGTCTCTCTTGCCTTGCTCTGTGTGTAGTCATGTACATCAGCACAAGGGAGTACCGTTCAGATTTGCATTTACTGTAGCACTTGTAGTTACTGTAAATGATTATACAAAATGCAGGGCCACAGGGAACTGGGCCCCTGATTTCTATTCCTGGATCTGCCCCAGACTTATGACCTTAGATAAGTCACTTAACTGTAGGCCTGTGATTCACTTACCCCATGTCTAACATGGAGAAAATACCTACCTTAATTGTTTGATAGACACTTTGAGATCCTCCAACGAAAGGTGCTAGACTAGTTGTAATATTAAACCTCAAATCACTTCTGGCTTTGCATATTTTTTTAACTGAAATAATAAAAATAAAAAGGCAAAAGAGCTGCATAATGAAACTTGGTAGCCTTCTTCATAGATGCTCCTGCTCCTTTTCTAACAAACGTGAAAATAGCTTGATGCCTACAGGCTAGAATTTTCATAAGTGCTTACCTCCAACACATACACAGTTGAGGGCAGATTTTCTAAGTACTCAGCATGAACTGAGGTCTTATGAAAATCTGGCTCCTCAATTAAGCTAAGAGCCTACCTTGCTGCAGACCGGCACAACTGCAAGTCACAATAGTTAACCCTTTCTCTGCTGATTTTTAAATTTCCCTTTGGAAATAGGGATAAAAGAAATGCAGAGCTCTTTTGAGAAATGTCTGAGGGCTCATTGATCCCGTTCTCAGCACTTGTAACTTATTGACTTCAGTGGAAGTTGTGTGCATGCAACTGATTGGATAGTACGCTCTAGGAAATAAATTTTGCATGTTTATGAATATTTTTATTACGGAAATTGCTAGGGATGCTAAAAAAGACCCTCAAACATGGTAACATTAGATTTGTTTATAACTCCTGTTATGTAACTTACTCTTCAGTACCTCTTACTGCACTTCTAGTGACAGAATTATCCCTTCTGTCTAAAGCTCTTGTAGTAATTCATTTTCTCTCCCATGTATTACTGCAGTTCTTCACCATTTTCCAAGCTCTCTTTCTTTATGTTGATCCTCTTGCTTTCGCTGTCTTCAGCTGTTTGTTGTCTCATATTTCTCATTTTTGTGAACTTTTAAAACTTTACAAAATGTGACTCACTTTCCAATAAAGTGTCCACTAGGTGTCACACTAGTATATTTAATACAGCCATTTTTGGTCATATAATTCTAGCTCTTTGATTTAAAACAAAACAAAACAAAAAAACAGCATCCGTTCCTGAATTCATACACAAAAAATCATTAAGATTATTTAATGATTCATCTTCAGATACTGATTCCAGTCAGCCTATGATCTCACAGATATAAAATGAAATCACCACTTCTGTATACTCCTGGGGGAATTCTGCACCAAAAATTTAAAAATTCTGCGCACAATATTTTAAAATTCTGCAAACACCGGTTTCAATTGTTTTGGTAATTTATTTCAAAATACCTGTCAGCAAGTATGTTTGTAACAATACAGATACAGAATTTTTTCCCCCAGTAATAGAGAGTTAAAGAAACCCTTACAACAATGCAGTTCCTGCTTCTCTCCCCCCTCTCTCCCGTAGCCCAGCCATGCCCCCGCCAGCCCAGACACACCCACTTCCTCCCTCCAGAACCCAGCTGTGGGCCCACCCCAACCCAGACAGTTACATCCTCTCCCCCTCCCAGAGCCCAGATTTTCTTTCCCATCTACTGGCATGTGGATCACAAGAATCTTCTCTCCACTGGGAGGAAGGGTATGTGGCAAGGGATAGATAATTTCTGTCCAGGCCAGGCAGAGAGGCAGCACTACTTATAGAGATGGGCTAATTAAAGAGTGTTATTAACAGACAATAAAGTTCAGCTCTGGCATTTTTAAGAGCAGTTCAAGGTTATTACTCCTCTTGTAGTAGTTCTGATAATTATTTGTGTATAGTGTTATAAAATAATATACATTTTTATGCAACTTACCTGCTCCAGGAATCTTTACAGCTAGTGTATAATAACCACGAGCTGCTTTGTATTCTATATTGCACCTGTTCATGTCTTTAGATTATAGAGAGCTAGGAGCAAAGTCTCGTTGGCCTCATTCTGTTTTACAGTACCCTTCACAAATTTACAGCAATAAATTAGACTCGATCTGAATTCTCAATACAAAGTGAACTACAAGGCACTCAGATGATGGTAGCAGGACTTTGGAAAAGTCATCTTAAGAGCTGCTTTCAAACTTAAGATCCTGATCCTGCAACTGATAATATGTGCTGCACTCCTGTGCCTGCACAGAGTGGTAATGAAGTCAACGAGGCGCTGTGTGGGCACACTAACAATTTCAGGATTTTGTGCGGAAGTGTGTAAGGATTTTTTTTTTTTTTGCTTTCACTGAAGACAGAAAAGATTATTAAAGCACAGAAAGAAACTTTCTCATCTGTCACATTGCGATGGGAGCAAGTTTCCTCAAGGGCTTCCATAGCCTGAGGGTTTTTTACATTTTAGCTTTTAAATGGAGTTGAGAGCTTACCGCAATGTAAAAGAAAACAGGCTAGTTATTTGGGCCACAGGGGGAAGCATGTGTCTTAACAGTGAAAACAAAATGGATACTGGCTGTAAATATGACAAAGCCAGTACTTGAACAAGTTTGTGACAATGATGTAGTGAGAAGACAAGCCACACGGTTTGGGGGCGGGGGCAATCCTGGGTCAGAGAGAATGTACAAGTTCTCTCTTATTCACCCAAGTGCTTTTTGTAGAGACACTTGAAAATTATATTACATTGATGATATAAATGTTTTATGATGATAACAAACCTCGCTGTCTAAGATTTCCATGATTACACCAACTGAGTTCCCCATCTGCAGAAGAACTCCAGACTGTATTTGTAACTGTTCTATTAAAAATGTCCCTCATTAAATGTAATGATGATCATCCATCACAAGGGGGCATCTTGTCCATCATGTTTACTTCGTCTTGCACACAGATTTACAAGAAAGTTAAAAAATATACATGTATAGTCCAACTCTGTGCACTTTATTTGCTGCAAGCACCCCAGTCATAAACTTTTTTACTTGGTTATAGCACATTCTCATCCATCCTTGATCGCTGAGAAAAAAAAATATTGATGACTACACCAAACATATTTGAATAATCTAATAATTTAAAAACCACAAGCTATTTCTATAACAAACATCAGCTAATACTTTTAATTATGAAAATTATTCAAACATTTTTCTCCTCCTCTCCACTCCGTTGCTTTGATCTTCTTTTCCTTCACTTTGTATCCTTGTCTTCTTCCTGTATTTTTGTCCACCTTCTCCAGTTATATTGTCCTTCCCTAATATATAGAATGAATTTTTGGAATTTAATTCAAGCACTCTTGTTCCAATCCAGCAAAATGTGCTTAACTTTTAGCACGTGCTTAAAGATTTGGTAAAATATGGACAAGAATGCTCAGTATCTGTTGAGCTCTAATAACTAGAGCTGGTTGAATAATCAATTTTTTCAGTTCTCCGGCAGTTCCAATTTTTTTTAAAAAAATCAGTTTGACTTGAACCAAATCCAAAAATTGTAAACAAAAAAAATTAAATTGATCATAGAAATCTATTTCAGGTCAAATGAAACATGTTTTGTTGGACCCAACAGGTGCAATCCCTGAATGCAGTGGGAATCATAGAACCAAAAGTTAGAAGGGACCACAAGGATCATCTAGTCTAGCCCTCCGCAAAGACACAGGATTTTTTGTGTCTCTATCATCCAAGACAGATGGCTATCCAGCCTCCTTTTGAAAACCTCCAGTGAAGGAGCATCCACAACCTCACTAGGCAATCAATTAATCATTCCATTAATAGTTATTCTTTGTTTGCAGTTATTTTCAAATGTCTCTACAATTATGTATCCATGTAATGGTAATCAAACAGCAGGAGACAATTTCTTTGCTTACAGTTCCAAGGCTCTTGCCAGCTAGCACTCTACCCAAAAGCTCTTTGTCTTAGCTTTTTCTCAGGGTCACGCTACCAGTATTTCTCTGGCTATCTCTGGGGCTTCCTTGTTGCCTTTTGTGCGTGCTTCTGTGGTGTTTCTGCCCCTTCTCTCTCTCTCACACAGAGCTCCCTCAAACAATATCCAGCCCCTCGCATTTGCATTCAGCCCCAGTCGAACCACTCTGTCCATATAGCTCTGATTCTACCTTGCTTTTCATGTGTTGTGTATTTTGGGTGGTGGTTCCTACTGTTTCAGCTATCTATATTCCATAAAGGAGCTTAATTGCTTTTTACATTTATCCTGAATGAAGGGTGGCTCTTATGCCCACCAGAGTCAGTGAGGTTTCACCCAGTCCAAGGATAACAGTACATATACACTGTAATCAAGTCACCTCTCAATCTTCTTTTTGAGAAGCTAAACAGATTGTGGCCTCATTGTAAGGCATTTTCTCCCAGAATCGGTTTTGCACCTGCTCCAATTTTTAATATCCTTTTAAAAACTTGAGGACTAGAACTTTATGCAGCAGTATTAGTCTCACCATTGCTGTATACGGAGGTAAAATCATCTTCTCTCTTTATATAACCAAGAATTGCATTAGCCCGTTTTTCTATAGCATCTCTTGGAAAGCTTATGTTTAACTGTTGTCTACTGTGACCCTGAAAACCTTTTCAGTCACTGCTTTCCAGGACACAGCCTCCCACTCTGTAGGAATGGCCTGCGTTCCTCATTCCTAGATACATTCGACTGTATTAAAACCCATTTTGTTTGAATGAGCCCTGCTTACCAAGTGATCCAGACCATTCTGTATGACTCTCTTCTCCTCCTCATCACTCATTAATCTGTGTGTCATCTGCAAATTTTATCAGCAGTGGTTTTATATTTACCTCCAGATCTTTTAATAGAAGTATTGAATAGCATTGGACCTATAACCAGTTGCTACAGAAGCTCATTAGAAACACCCCAATTTGACGATGATCTCCCTTTGACAATTATTTTTGAGATTATTGTATGAACTACAATAGACTCCCTGTTTTACAAACTAATGGGGAATTGAGGAGTTCCTAAAATTGTATATCTCAAAAGTACAGTAAATGCAGTGCATAAGTTGCATTATGCTGTACTTCATTGCTTTCTTCTTGTCCTTCAAACCACAGCAATTTCCAAATGCACTGAAGAAATTACAATGTGCAAGGATGCCTTGTTCTTCATCAATATGTTTTTATTTAGTTTTACTTTACTTGAAAATAAAACGAATGTGGTTGGAAGTTGCTTAGATCTAGTTCTCTTTGAAAAGGGACTAGCTCAAAGCACAGTAAAGAGCTGTTAACATCCTTCAGCAGGGTGCAATGACCAGTTAGACCCCAGCTGGCTAGTAAGAGGTAGAGTCTCACCCCAGTTCGCTGCAGTCTAATTGTGTAGACAAGTTCTCAAAATCCTTTCCCAAATATTTGGCTGGTGGGTTTTGCTCAGGATCTAACTGATTGCCATATTGGGATCGGGAAGGAATTTTCCCCCAAGTGGAATCCTGGGGTTTTTTTGCCTTCATCTGCAGCATGAGGCATGGGTCACTTGCAGATGGTGGAGTCTCTGTAACTTGAAGTCTTTAAATCATGATTTGAGGACTTCAGTAACTCAGCCAGAGGTTAGGGGGTCTATTACAGGAGTGAGGGGGGAGGGTCTACAATGTGCAGGAGGTCAGATTAGATGATCATGATGATCTGTTCTGGCCTTAAAGTCAATGAGTGTGGCATAAGTGTCCACATGGGGAATTGTGCAGAGTAGGTAGCCTGCACTAGCTATCCCCTCATGTAGACAAGCCTTATGATGTTTGGTAGCTGTAGTTTGCAATTTTCTGAATCATCTGAGTTGTTTTTGCATTACTCCAGCTGGAATAAGTCTAAAGGAATAGAACCGCTGTCATAAGCATAAGTCCCAATTCTGAACTTTAGCGTCCACAGTGTGGGTGCCTGCATAAAGCCTCCAAGCTTAATTACCAGCTTAGATCTGATAGCGCTGCCACCAGCCAGGAATTCCAGTGCCTGGCTTACTCTGGTCTCCCCAAACCCTTCCCTGGGGGACCCCAAGACTCAGATGCCCTGAGTCTCACAACAAAGGGAAATAACCTCCTCCCCTTGTCTCCTCGTTACTTCCTCCCTGGATGACCCTGGAAGATCCCCCTGTTTCAATTCCTCCCACCAATTCCCTGGTGAGCTGCAGACTCAATCTCCTTGAGTCCCAACTAGGAAAAAAGGAAAAAAATCCAACAAGTTTTAAAAAGAAAGCTTTTATAAAAAAGAAAGAAAAGACATAAATATGGTCTCTGTATCAAGGTGACAATATACAGGGTTAATGGCTTAAAAGAAAAAAAAATGAATAAACAGCCTTATCCAAAAAGAAATACAATTTAAAACATTCCAGCAAACTACACACATGTAAATACAAAAACAATATAAGCCTACTGTCTTTCTACCTTTGTAGTTAAAACTTGGAAACAGAAGATTAGAAAGCCTGGAGATAGAGTGATCCCCTCAGAGACTAGAGAGCAACAGAACGAGACAAAGAACACACACCCAAAACTTCCCTCCCTTGAGATTTGAAAAATCTTGTTTCCTGACTGGTTCTCTGGTCAGGTGTTTGGTTCCCTTTGTTAACCCTTTACAGGTAAAAGAACCATTAACCCTTAGCTATCTGTTTATGACAACCCCAACGTCTGCTGTGTTCAAACCAATAAAGAACAACATCTTGTTTGGTGTTAGGGTTGCTGGAAATTAAGGTGGGTGAGGGCAGCACTAAGGTGTGACTGAATTCACCCCGTATTCATACCCTGCACTGTATTAATCTTTGTATAAAATATGCCTTGTGAGGTATCATTTAAAAAACAATAACTTGCTGGTCAATAATATCAGGGTGAAATGTGTATAGCATTACATTTACATTTTATGTAAAGTTATGAACATAAGTTGGAATTATGACTGAAATTCATAGTTTCGATAAAACTTGTGTTTACTAGACAAGTGTGAGGAGGGAGTAAACCTATTTCAAAAAGGCAGAGGACAAGGTGACACCGGTAGCCAAGTGTCAAAGTTGATTGACAATCACCGGTCAAGTGGCCATTCTTTGGCAATGAAGTGGGGCAGGAACAGATATATCTGCCTTTTAACAAACAACAACATGGAACCTCTTATCATGAGACACCATGTCTCCATCCTCACAGTGGAAAGGAACTGTATCTATTTATCTAGGGGTAACCTCCAGGAAAATGCATTTCAAAGAGTGACTGGACTGTAAAACTGAGGGGTGAAAACATCCAGGTATTCATTCATATTCTTTCTCTCTCTCACGCTTTCATACCCCTAAGCCTTCGAACTTTAGGAGGGGTTCTGACCTGAGAATTTGGCCAGCCCTGTTGCTGGGAACATGTGATAAAGATTTTATCTTGAACCAAGTCTAGTTCGTTAAGTTTTAGCTACTAGAAAGCATTTTATCTTTATGTCTCTTGAAACTATTTGACTTTAAGACATTATACTTGTACTCACTTAAAAAACCCTCTTTTTGTAGTTAAATACATTTGTTTCATTTTTAATCAAAACTAATCCAGTGCTCTGTTTAAACTGAATTGTTTGTTAACTCCAGTGAAAGTGGCAAACTGTTGTCAATTGAGCCCTTACCGGGGCAATGGACCGCTAATGTCTGAACTGTAATGGAGAGGACTGGACAGTGCAGAACACATGTTTTGGGGAAATTTCAGGACTGGGAATGTGTTGGGGTCATTTTGCAGGTGGTAACCAAGGCTGCTGGATGCCATGGTGTGGCTGGTGTGTTGCTGACAGTCTGCTGGAGTCAGAGCTGCTGGACCAGGGCTCTAGCTATACACAGGCACTCAGGGTGTGATCTGCCTGCTGTTTGGCTATTTGTGAGGGGCCTACTTGGGAGCTACAACAGCAAAGCATTGTGAGATACCCAAAGTTGCAGGGCAGATGGTGACACAACCTCCACTGGTCTGGATTGCACCAGGAATGTGACATAAGGGCTCGATCCAAAGGCCTTTGACTGAGAGAGGAGAGTCCAGAGTTGCTAGCCTCGCACTACAGAGACACATGTTCAGTTCCTAGCTCTGCCACAGGCTTCCTGTGTGACCTTGGGCACATCACTTAGCTTCTCTGTGCCTCACTTCTTGATCTATAAAATGGGGCTAATAGTGCCTCCCTACCTCTTTGAGGAGTTGTGAGGACAAATAAATTAAAATATAGTGAGGTACTCAGATACTAGGGTCATTTAAGTACATGAGAGAGACTCCTGTGTATATGTAAGAGTTTTGCCTTCTTATATGTCAGATAGATTCTCCTTAGATGTTTGGCAGAGTTCCTCAACGTTTTTTCCATTTCTTCTTGTCCTTCTCAAGACAAATGGCATGAATGTTCTTCAGGACCAGAAACACAGCTTAGAGCACCACACAGATCTGTTTTTCATTGTTTGTATCCATAACAAACAGAGATAGTCTGGCCTGTAATTATGGTATGTCATGTGCTCTAAGAACTGGGTGAAAGATTTTAGAATGTTAATATTGTCAGATAGGCATGTACTAAATATCATAATACAGCAGAACACAAAATGTCCAAAAAAGTTCTTGGAATATGTTGGGGACAACTTCTTTTTTGGAAAGGTGGTGGAAATAACCAGGGGATAACCAGGGGACAGTTGTTTTAGATCTGATTCTGACTAACAGGGAGGAATTGATTGCCAGTTCTGAAGGTAGAAGGCTACTTTGTGATTTGAAATAATAGACTATATTATTCTAAGGAAAGGAAGGAATGAGAGTAGCAGAATAAGGGCAATGGACTTCAAAAAAGCAGACTTTAACAAACTCAAAGAACTGCTAGGCATGGTCCTTTGGGAAAAATATCTAAGGGAAAAAGGATTTCAGGACAACTGGCAGTTTCTCAAAGAGACAATATTAAAGGCACAACAGCAAATTATCCTGATTCAAAGGAAAAATAGGAAGAATAGTAAGAGGCTCTTATGGCTGCATAAAGATCTCTTTAATGACCTGAAAATCAAAAAGGAATTCTACAAAAAATGGAAACATGGACAAATTGCTAAGGATGAGAATAGTGCAAAACAATAGTGCAAACATGTAGGAACAAAATAAAAAAGACTGAGGCACAAAATGAGTTACACTTAGCAAGAGACATAAAAGACAATAAGAAGCAGTTCCATATATACATTAGGATCAAGAGATAGATGAAGGAAAGAGAGGGTCCACTACTTAGTGGGAAAAGACACCTAATATTGAACAACACCAAAAAGTCTGAGGAGTTTAATGTTTATTTTATTTTGGTCTTTACTAAAAAGATTAATTGTGACCAGATGCTTAACATAATTAACATTAATAAGGAGAGGAAAGAAACACAAGCCTGAATAGGGAAAGAACAGATTAAAGAATATTTAAATAAGCTAGATGTATTCAAGTTGGCAAGACTTGATGAAATTTCTCCTGGGTTACTTAAGGAACTAGCTAAAG
The DNA here is from genome assembly GCF_003597395.2 of Chelonoidis abingdonii. NCBI lineage: Eukaryota > Metazoa > Chordata > Testudines > Testudinidae > Chelonoidis > Chelonoidis abingdonii. Next base: position 45,935,695 of record NC_133770.1, read on the forward strand.
CAATGTTGGAACCACTAGTGATTATCTTCAAGAACTCATATTGGACAGGTGAGAACTGCAGAAAAGCAAACATAGCATCTATCTTTAAAAAGGGAACAATGAAGATGCAGGAAATTATAGTTCACTCACCCAACTTTGATACTGGAAAGCTACTGAAACAAACGATTAAACAATCCATTTGTAAACACCTATGGATAATTGGGTGATAAATAAAAGGCAGCATGGTTATACCAAGAACTAATCATGCCAAATCAAACTAATTGTCTTCTTTGACATGGTTGTTGTCCTAACAGATGGGGAGAAGCAGTAGACACGTTGTATCTTAATTTTAGTAAGACTTTTGACAGTCCCTCAGGACATTCTCATAAGCAAACTAGGGAAATGTGATCTAGATTAAATTACTAGTAGGTGGGTGCATAACTAGTTGAAAGACAATATTCAGAGTAGGTATCAATGGTTCATTGTCAAACTGGTGAAGTATATCTATTGGGGTCATGCAGAAGTCTGTCCATGGTTTGATGATAATCAATATTTTCCTTAATTACTTGGATAATGGAGTAGAGAGTACACGTATAAAATTTGTGGCTGACACCAAGGTGAAAGGGGTCCCATGCACTCTGGAGGGCAAGATTATAATTTAAAAGGCGTTTGATAAATTGGAAAAGTGGTCTGAAATCAACAAGATGAAATTCAATAAAGACAAGTGCAAAGGACTATACTTAGGAAGGAAAAATCAAATGCACAAATACAAATAATAACTGGCTAGGCAGCAGTACTGCAGAAAGTAATCTAGTATAATTGATTATACTATTATACTAGATTACAAATTGAATGAGGCAACAATGTGATCCAGTTATGAAAAAGGTTGATATCATTATGTGGTGTATTAACTGAAGAGTTATATGTAAGCCAGGAGGTAACTGTTCTGCTCTTCTCAGTAGTAGTGAGGCCTCAGCTGAAGTATTGTGTTCCAGTTTTGGGCACCACACTTTTTAGAAAGATGTGGACAAATTGAAGAGAGTCCAGAGGAAAGAAACAAAAAAGATAAAAAATGATGTATGAAGAAAGGTTAAAACATCTAGTCATGTTTAGTCTTGAGAAAAGAAGACTGGGGGGAAGGAGGACCTGATATCAGATCTGGGAAGGGATGTTATAAAGCAGGCTGTGATCAGTTGTTCTCCATGTACACTGAAGGTAGGACAAGAAGGGAGAGTTAGGGTAGATATTGGGAAAAACTTTCAAACTGTAAGAATATTTCAGTACTGGAATAGATTACTCAGGGAGGTTGTGGAATCCCAGTCTCGGAGAATTTTAAAAACAGGTTAGACAAACAGCTGTCAGGGATGGTCTAAGTATATTTTGGGTGTATTTCAGTGCAATGGGAAGGATTAGGTGATCTCTCAAGGTCCCTTCCAGACCTACTTTTCTATGATTCTCTGATAATAAAACATGAAAATGGGAGACATTTGCTTTGTTTCATATTTTATTAGAGACTCTAATATTATCACAGGTTCTCAAATATGGATCTAGTTTAGGGCATTTTTTATTTCAGGGTTGGTCCATCCCCTGTTATCATGGACCTCTTCTCTTCCAGTCATTCTCCTAAAAATTACCCTCACTTTTCTGTATTTTGTGAAGGTGGTGGCTATCCCTTCTTGATGTCTTTGGGAGTAGTCATCTGGTCATTTTCCCATTTGGTTCTTTGGGGACTTAATAAATAGACCTTCGGATTTTCTTTGAGAAAAGGCAGGATGGCAGAGGAACTACTTAGTGAACTCTCTGACGAGCTGGATACAGAGAGAGGGGCAGTTGGTCACTCATGAAAAATGTAGGAAAATAAGGGCACTGTAAAATGCTAAAGGGCAATGGTTTGTCTTCACCAGTTTCACGTAGATGTGTCTCTATTGATTTCAGTAGAATTATTCCTGATTTAAATCCATGTATGTGAGAGGAGACTCAGATATTAAGTTTCAACAAGATGTGTTTAGAGGGTTTGTGTCTGAATGAGCCCCAAGCTAAGCAAACCTGGCGGACTATGAACACACATGAACTGAAAATGCCAGTTTGGGTTTGCATGCTTCTGATAAGTTACTAGGTTCACACAACCCTGTGGTCAGCACGTGATTAATTGTATTTTTTCAGGGCTCTGTAGTGCTGTGTTTTATAGCAGTAATATCCCTCCTCAGAAATCAATAGTTCAATGGCCGTAGTCTTGTCTGGGGCATCATTTATGTGAAAATGTCTATACCACATCTTTAGGGCAATTCTGGGCCACCAAAATCGAGAACATTGTTAGACCAACCATTACTGTGAGATATGTGCTATTTGTCTAACTGATGTCATACACAAGTGCCTCTTGGGAGTTGTAGATTTCCTTTTAATGAAAGAACTGTTCAGTTTATCAGACAGGATTAGAAACAAGTGGTGGATCAGAGGAAAAAGCAAATAAAATGGAAAAAAAAGTTGAACTAAAGAAAAGCTTTAGGAGTGTGTGAAAAAGGAAACGAACAGAGGCTATTGTTTGTGTGTTAAAGACTTAATAACATGCTAATTTTAGCAAATAACAGCAGAGAGGGGTAAAAAATAAGATGTTTCTGATCAGGGGCAGCATATTAAGAAAAATTGTTCCATCTACCTATTTATACCACTCATCACTCCAGTATCTGGGTTGGTGAGTCTGAAGAGGTCATTGTATTTGGGACGAGGTACACTTCTCTAATTCACCTTGTCTAATAGATGGTGACAATAATGAGGCCCTGAGAAAACCATGACAAGCAGGAGAAGCGGGTTCATTACAGAAAGACTCCAGAGAAGTCAAAATTTGGATTTGGAATGAGAGATTGAACCTAGAAACAAGGGTTAGAAAGTTATGGCCAAGGAATTCAGATGCTAGGAAGAATTTCAGAGATGTACATTTGTAGCCTGCATAAGATCTTGTGTGAGGGTAAAATAGGGTGCAAACTGTGGGACTGGTAGTGTAATCGTAATGGAACCAAATGTAACTAGTGATTGACCCAGCCAAATTATCAGTAGTCCCAACAGCACTATTATCCATGTGTCAACTGCAGTACCAGGCTCTGGTGCATACATGACACTGCGAAATGTCTCAAGCCCCACACACAGTTGATGCAATTAAAATGTTTTCAGGTCTTGTTACTAATAGGAAAGTATTATTGTATTGGTTCCAACAGATATTCCCTAAACATATTCCTAACATTTACTGGTAAAAAGGCAAAAGCAAACCGAAGTCACATCTACTGTTCTGTATGTAGATTTTTAAAAAGATCTTATGCTGCTCCCTGTTCATCAGAGTAAAGCATTCTCATGCTGTGAAACCCAAACCTGGCTTGTGGTGCTGATCTCCATGTAGTCTTTAAATTTCACCAGTATTCTAGTCTTCTATTTTAACGATTGCTTAAAGGGCTGCATTTCACATTTTCTAAAGCACCCATTCATTGATTTGGATTTAACATTGTAGTCAGAAAGCTAATGTGCTGTTACAGTATGGAGTCATAAGAGGGCATGAGACACTTGTGCACACACGGGCTTTTCTAGGCTTCTGAGAGATGAACAGCACACATCCATTCCAAAATCTATATGCTCTTAATTTAATAACACTTCTAACATACTTGACATATTTAAAACTCAGCCAATAATTATATGTACAATGTACAGGTGCTGTTTTACACAGCTGACCATTATTGTTTTAAAGTTGTTATGAAATAGTTCAAATATGTAAAGATTACTATAGAAAAATAAATATACTTACACATTACGATTTCTGTTAAAATGTTCTGGTAATAAATTCTGCCCAAGGGCAACAGGATATGAAATCATTTCAGCTCAGACAGGAAAAATATGTCCCGCTGGAGGGCAGTTCCACCACCCGGTCCCTTGCGAAGATTTGAAAAAACTTTTACAGGAAACATCCCTGGACCATTCCCTATCAGTCAAAGGGCTTTGGATCAATCCCTTAGTGCTGCCTGCACGCACATTACTTTTCACCATCCCCAGCACTAAAAGAGATGTAATTATTTATTGGGTTGACCACATCAGATTCTGGGGCTTTACTCCTTTAGTCTGATTCCAGCTGGAGTAATGCAAAAGAACTCAGACTAAAGAGAAAATTGCAGACTACAGCTATGAAACATCACAGGACTTGTCTACATGCGGAAAAAGGCCCCACTAGGTAATGTAAGGGAGGTACTGTGCACTAACTCCCCGTGTGGACATGCTTACTGACCACTGAGAGTGCCTTTGTGTGCAGGGGTTTAGTGCACTTTGGAAGCACATTAAGTTAAACTACTCAAGAGCACTTGTAATGTGCCGTAAGAACAGTCACAGAGGCAGAAAGTTAGGGTATGAAATTAAAGCATACTAGCAACTCTGGACTAACTTCCTCGTATAGACAAACCCTTAGTAAAAATATGTCTCACTTTAAATAAATGGAATGATTTTTGTTCGTATACTAGTAACAAAACAAATTTGATATCAATCTTTACAGAAAGGGCCCCCTACCCTCAGTCTCCCCATGAGGCAAAGTGTATATTCCATGGTCTTACTTCATTTGGTGGTACTATTTAGCTTGTGTGATGAAGTGGGAATTTTTTGTAATATTTTAATGATGTGCCTCAGTGTCCCCTATATGCTGCATTGTGACCTAGTGGGTGAAAAGGAACTGTTTGTTCCTGGGGAAAGCTAAGACACAAGTGCAAAGGGTGACTCACTTTCTGGAGCCTTAGACCCCATATCAATGGAGCTCTTGAGAAGACAATGTCAAATCCAGTTGCCTGGACCTGGACACCTAGGAACCAAAGATCCAGAGAGATATGGACTTCAAGCTGCATCTCTCCAGCTTGGGGACAAAGAACTTGGGTGAGGTGGAACTTAAGGGTCAGCTTTGGGAAGCAGTCAGGGGCACAGGAGTCTGACATAGGAAATCAGACAGAGGGACAGACAGAGCTTGAATAATGGGGGCTCGCTGCAGCTTCCCTGGGCTCTGGCTACCCAGAATGGACTGTTCTATAACCTTCATTTCTCTATGCTAACCAAAGTCTTCCTATGCTGTGTTCTAATAAACCCTATTGTTTCACAATGCTGGTGGAGTGTGACTGCAGGTGCTTGCGGAAGTGCATTGTTCCTTAAGACTGTACAAATCTCACTCGGGGCCTGCCTCAGTGGAACTTGCTGAACAGCGCTCATGATGTGAAACAGGAGTGCTGAAGGCTCAGAGATCCAGTCTAAGGAGGCAATGAAGTTGTGCAGCTTACCCTGAAGAAGGAGTGGGGTCCTCCCAGAGGCTATTCCAAAGTTGGGGCTATAGCACTGATCCTGTGAATCTGTGACAGCTTTACTGAGTATAAAGATTGTATGAAATCCAGCAGCTGTAGTTTTGTACTAAGAGGGATTGCTTTGCAGTGGCAGTTTTGCCTGAGTAAAGACTACAGGATTTGGCCCTTGTATTCAGTACCCTGACACAAAGAACCCTGTACGTAGAACCCTGCATAGGGGCTGATTACATGGGTGCTTTGGGGCTGGAGCACCCAGGGGGAAAAAAATGGTGGGTGCTAAGCACCTACTGGCAGTCCCCCTACCAGGGCCTCTCCCTCCCCCCAGCGCCTCCTGCCCACCGGTGGCCCCTCCAATCAGTGCTTCTCCCTTCCTCCCTGCACCTCCCACCCACCACAATTGGCTGTTTTGCGGCATGCAGGAGGCTGGGAGGAAATGGGGAGGAGTGAGGATGTGGTGCGCTTGGAGGAAGGGGGCAGAACGGAGTGGGAAGAGGCAGGGCAGGGGTGGAGAGGGGTTGGAAAGAGGTGGGATAGGGCCTTCAGGAAAAGGATGGAGTCGGGGCGGGGTCTGGGGCAAAGCCGGGTGTTGAGCACCCTCTGGCACAATGAAAAGTTGGCACCTGTGGAACCCTGTTTCCTAAAACAAGGGGCAATGAAGTACACACTATATTTGTATTTGATAAATCAGAGCTACTGGAGTTTTGTTACTTGGCTCTTATTGATGAAGTTTATACTCTAGCCCAGAGATAATTTCCTAGGAGTTTTGCAGTGACAGGTAGAAAGGGGAATTCCTGAAATTGCACCTATATTTGCAGAGCTCTTAACAGTAATTTCCTGAAGTTACAAGCAACACAAGCAATTGGTCTATCTTGGAAATATTTCTGTCCTTTGTTAGTCTGAAATAACTCTGTTGACACAGGTGTTACTGAAGGCAGAATTTGTCCCTGAACTGTAAGTTTGTAAGATTTCTACGTATCCATTACTTGTTTCTTTTCAGCTTTTCTTCTCCCCACAGCCAGCCACTTTACACTTGGAGTGTGAGAGGGTTGAATTTTAAGGATAATCTTGTCTGTATTTTTACTTAGCCAAAAGGACATTGAGGTAGGACTGTGACCTTTGCACTTTTTTCAGTCATTATTTTCATAACATTAATTTGAAACAACTTTAAATGGACCCTCACCTATCAGTTAAAAGGGGAAAGAAAACTTCTTAATTGCACCAATGGTACATATAGCTTAATACACCTTGAGGTTTGCACCCGTTACTAGTGACTGTAGTTAGTAGGTGGATAACACTGGTGTTAAACTAGACATAAGGAATCTGGCTGGGCCAGTCACTAATACATTTTTCTCGTTTATCATTCCACCATCAGTCCTACACTTTTTTAGGAGTCAAGTACATAAGTACTTTTTTCTTTATGGTGGATGTAGTGGAGCAAAATTACTCCAATATTGTGAAGGTTTTGGAAAGTGTCAGATAATGATTGTTTGTTTATTCTGGCCTAGTTGATAGTACCCATTTGAAATTTCAATTAGTGATTTCATGATTACAATTACCCATTTGTATGTGTTTATCTTGTCACTGAAACAGTGGGGAGAAGACAGAAGAGTTGGTGAGCAAGTCTGTTCCTGTTAAAACCCATTATTCATTCTTTTCTTCTCCCTCCCACTGCAAAGAGGTCTGATGGTTTCTCTAGTCACCCCAATTCTAGCACAAAGTCATCATTCACCATCTGCTCCCTGTTTATCAGCAGCATGGTCACTCACAGGTGACTTGGTGGCTAAGCATAAATCTATAGAGCACTTACAGTCCTTCTGCATTACAGGATCCCCAACATGACTCTCAGACGTCAATTATTTTAAGGATTTGCTTCATTGTCACTGAAATATGCACAGTATAACTGCTGCTGAGCAACACTTGGTCATATTGAACCCCAGGATTTTGGAAAGCAAAAGACCTCATCTTTATTGAACTTATACCACAAAATTCCAATAAAACAGCATATTACATCAGTGATTATAACTCATTACAAGCACAGACTAAACAAATTTAGTCACAAATTCATATTAAGCAAAATGACTAATTGATTTAACTTGAGAATGCAGCATAATCACAATCTCAATCACTGGTCACTCTTCATTTGCACTAGATGGAGAAACGCACATTTGTAACCATCATAACCAAGGTCTTTCTTTTCCTTGCACCACTTTCCTTATCAAATGATTTTGGAAAGTCTCTTTCCTCCCCACTTCCCAGCAGCCTGATGCCTGAGTTTGCAGTAGTCCAGTGTAGCAAGGACCACTGGCCCAACCACTTCCGAGAATAAAATTTCTGTGCACAACCCGAACAAAACGTGGCCAGTTATCTAAGGTATACATACAGTGTAGCTATAGACCTCTACTGAAACAGAGGTTAATGGAGAGCAAGCAAAGCTGTCAAAGAGCTGAGCTCCTCTTTGCCCATGGTCCAGGCAGGGCCAGCCTAACAACTGGTGGTGCCCTATCCAGAGTGGGATTCCATACTAATAAAAGGAGGGAAATCAGACAGAGTTTCTTCCTCCGGTCTTGATGCCAGGAGAGTGGGAAGAGCAGACTAGCAGTGAGTTTATAGTATGAATGAGAGGGAGATGACGCCAGCTCATGGGTCACAGAGCATTCTCAGTGGCTACTGGCTTCATTTGTGTTTAAGATTGGCCCTGGGTCATTTTTTATATCGATAAATTGCTCAGTCCTGGCAAAGTTTCCTCCTTTTTGCCTTTTCCTGCACATAAAACTGGGAAAGGACATTAATATAAAAGTTTAAGTTTTTGAGACATTGCAATGATATACAGATTGGGTGTTTACTAACTGATTATACTGCTGACTTGCTATCATTGCAGTATGATTGTTTTGAACCTTTGGAGTTCCTCTCCCAGCCCTGTCGAATTTGTGTGAGTGGTTGGTCTATACACGGGAATATTAGAACAAATTTAATGGCCAGGACAATGCAAGGAACAATGAGAGAAAGCATATATGCTGCAGGAAGATACCATCTATACAGTGAAGGGTTCAAGAATCTCTTTCCACCGTAGACCAGTGTATGTGCTGTGCACAAAATCAGTGTCAGGTATCCCAGTTTGGACTATTGGGAGGGAAAAAAAGAGCATCAGTTAAGATTGTAAAATAAACTTTACAGTAAATGCTATTTATAAACTACTGGGATATAACCAAAATTGGGAATGAACTGAGACTGTCTAGGTGAAATTGCTTTATATTCTTAACCAAAGCTTTTTACTTCTCAAAACGTTTGCTTGGCAATTCTGATAATTTTTGCTAGGTCACACCTACATCCATCTGGTTGTAATTTTCATGAAAATTGGTGAAAATTAATTCAGAGGCCCTAGCTTTTTAGAGGCCATAATGATAGTCCAACAAGAGTTTTCATATCATCTGAGTTTCTTCAATACACCAAAACTTCCTCAACAGTAGACTTTCCCCCCGTGGCCCAGAATGCATGCATTGAAGCCAACCAGTGGCCACAATGCTTCCTATGAACCAAGTGCTCACAGTTATCAGTGTTGCACTGTCACCAGGGTTGTACTATTTATACCCACATGATATCATGTGCCATGGTTTACCAGTTGTGCTTGCACATGAGCTGGACCTTAGAACAGGTGACGCACTAGAGGAAAGGCAGGCTCCCTATAGGTGTCCAACACGGAGTGGGGAGGCAGGATTTGTAGCAGCAGGGATGACTGCTTATGCAGCCAAACAAGCTGTGATATGCCCCACTGGTTCCCTGATATCTGGTGAGGTAGGACTAGCAGTGTGGATGGCCCACACCTTTGTAGGTGGGACGACCAGTGTCAGGACAAGTAAGCAGTAGGGGCAGATAATGCGATCAAGTGCCAGATGAGTGCCATTGACAGACTGACAAGAGAATTCAAACACAGAGATAGGGAAAGGGTCAAAGATGGAGTAGAGGCATAAAGGGGCTGAAGAGGAGGCAGAAAGAACAAGTGCACATGAGCAGGGGCAATTTCAGCCTGGCTAAGGTTGGCACGTGATGGCATTATACAAAATTAAATGTTGATACTTTGTGCTCAAAAAAGTTCCCCATTGCTGACCACCTCAGTTGACTAACCATTTTATAGTTTACAGATTAAAACCATTTTGTAGCCTTAAATTCTCTTCCATAAATGGAGCATAAATTTCTCATCTGACTAGGATGCTGTAAAGGTGCAGGCAGTCAATGAACAACCCCTTGCAGCCCAGCGCAACACTGCTGGAGTGCCCTACCTTGATTGCCCCAAGCAGGACAGCAGTAGATTTCAGTTTAACAGCCCAGGCAAGAAGAAGCAAATATTTTTTTAAACAAAATAGCATGTGCCCCTTTAAAAAGGCTTCAGCCCAGGAACCTTTACAACAAATAGCTCATCAGGCTCTGGTTCAAGCTGCCCAAACTTAAAGTCCACTCCCAAATCTCTGAATCCATTCCAAGTCTCTCTCCTAGTGCCTATTAGAACAACTGTCATTCACTTCAGCCTACCTGACACCCTGTGCTTCCTGTTCCTTTTAGAGATCTCAGCCCTGCCAGGGCTTCTTTGATTATTCCCAAGCTTTGCGCTCCAGCCTGTCCCCTTAAAGAAACAGTACCCTTTAATCATACACTGCATTCCTTTACAGATGTACAATAGCACCAGTACTAATATGTAAGTCTTGATTTTCAAATCCTGGGACCTATGATGTCCAATTGCTGTGTTTGAAAATGAGGCAAATGTGGCAATGAAATATGAGCTAACTCTCTCACCCTCACACATATGAACATATTTTCAGCTAATACCTCTGATTTTCAGCCAATCTCTTGTTCTGGGGGATGGGGCATGTTTTGCACAATTCCTTTTAAGAGATGCTTATGGTCTCACAAAGATGGGGGGAAGGCTCTGTTGCTTATATGGAGAGTCTAAAGAAAAGCTACCTCCTGCCAGATAGAGTGCATCATTTTATGACAATCACTTAGAAAATCACCACATTTTTCCAGAGCTGAGAGGGGAAAATGGATTGTTATTATTGACTTTTCACTTATGAAACGTTAAAAAGTGGCGGTATAGTTGCTTGTATGTTGTTTGAATATTGTTGGCACTTCACAGTGACAATAACTGTCAATTTATTCAACACACTGAATTTCTAGACTAATGTTAACTGAAATTTCAACCTGGGATAAATACTTAGAGTCAAAATAATTAGTGAAAGAACATGGGTTTTTAACCAGTGGCTGAATATTTCAGGGGTTTACTCAATGTAACTGATCACTCTGTTTTCTACAATCATCTTCTGAAAGCCACAAATTTATCATTGCAACTTTTCATTTGTTGTTTGGAAGTTCACTTTTCCTAATTTTACTTTATGTAGGTGGTGATCACAGTGCCACCATCATGAGCTACCAGGGAAACATGAAAGTTGACAGAAGAGTGCAGGGAATGTAGCAGAGAGAAAGGACATGAACTTAGTTTTTCAGTTGAAAGAAGGTATATTTCTCACCTGTACAAATCGAAATTCTCTCCAGTTGACGCTGTTGCTGACAGAGGGCAAGGAAGTTATTCCAAGCAAGACAAACAGAAAAAATCCCAGGATGCCTAACGCCAGGTAAGAGTCACTAATCCAGCCGTTAGTGTTGTTAAATGGATCTGTTCTGTTGTCCTTTATCTGAAGAAAAATATCACATATACTTTAACAGTGCAGTAGCTGCAGCTCCAATGGACGGAAAAATGCCCTTTAACATAAGGTTTCCTTTAAGGTGGACTGAAAAGGTTTTTGTAAATAGATTAAAACAATCTGAAACAGCAGACCATCTTGTCTCCTGAACAGAGTGGGGTGTTCTGAACTGCCAGTATGCAGGGTCTTCCATAGCATGTACCACTCAGAGGCAGAGGTGGCTCTAGCATTTTTGCCGCCCCAAGCATAGCAGGCAGGCAGGCTGCCTTCGGCGGCACGCTGCGGGGAGGTCCCTGGTTCCACGGATTCGGCAGCATGCCTGCGGGAGGTCCGCCGGTCCCATGGCTTCAGCGTACCTGCCGCCAAATCCGTGGGACTGCCGGACCTCCCACAGGCAAGCCGCCAAAGGCTGCCTGACTGCTGCCCTAGCAGAGACCGGCAGGCTGCCCCCCGTGGCTTGCCGCCCCAGGCATGCACTTGGAGCACTGGTGCCTGGAGCCGCTGCTGCTCAGAGGCAGCAGATACAGTGTTGCATACAGCCTTAGTGTAGCATTAATAAAGCTTTGTAATGTGAACATACATTTTGATGACTCCAGGGATGTGGTTATTTTTAAAAATAAAGCCTGGCTTTCTGCATGTCAGTAAATGTGCCACTCTCAAAGGGGTATACAGAAATGTGGAACAGGTACCTCAAAATTATTTATAATTAATATTTTTCTACACCTGTTGTTAATCACTACACTAGCCAGAAGGAAGATTGAGATCAGAAGTCCGCCATTTAACCACAGCACCAGTGATCTTTGAAAATACGGATGCCTAGAGGAAACACCAATCATTCAAAGAAATTCCATAGCATAAAATCAACACAAATATAACTTTTGACAACAAATTCTGAAACTCAACCTACAAAACAGTAACATACATAATGGGGTTGAGGGGAGCAATGAACAGAAACTTACCTGAGATATGACATAAACATTTAATCTCCATCTTACATAATAGCGAATAGGGATAACAAGTGTGTACAAAACATGTAAAAAAGCAAAAACCAAGGCTACTAATCCAAGCTGTTTCCTACAAAGCATCCATTTGTCCAGCCAGTCTGGGAAACGACTGTATTTTGTTCCTCTGTGTAACTGGAGAATTGCAGCAATTATGCCAGGAAGGTAAACCAAAGCAAGAAGGATGAGTGCCACTATGGGGCAGACCCGATTTGGAATGGAAATTACAATAAAAAATGATAAATCTTTGTTTTCATGTATGTAGGGGTAGATTACATCACGAATCAAACTGTAGAAGAAAAAAAATGCACTTAGACCAATAGCCAAGTAGATGGGAAACTTCCACATTGGAAAGAGCTGCAGTGGGTAATTTTCTATCTCTCTGGCTGCCAAGAGAGAGCCTTGATCCAATGGTGTAAGACCAAGAGTCCGAACAATATCCATCACCATTTGTTTGGCTTTGTTGTCGTCTCCACAAACAAACACCTGCAACAAAAAGAATGGGCTTTATTGTGACAAATCTTTGGGACAGACTTTACTGTTGACCTGTAAGGGTATAAAATAAGACCTTAAAGCTGATTGTATTTCCAAACTTTCTAGAAATCATTGGCTTTCTTGCCAGTCTTTGGGCTGGTCTACACTGGGGGGGGGGGTCGATCTAAGATACTTCGACTTCAGCTACGCTATTCACGTAGCTGAAGTTGCGTATCTTAGATCAAGTTACCTACCGTCCTCATGGCGCGGGATCAACGTCCGCAGCTCCCCCCTCAACTCCGCTACTGCTGTTGATGTTGGTGGAGTTCCGGAGTCGACAGGAGCGCATTCGGGAATCGATATATCGTATCTAGATGAGACGCGATATGTCGATCCCCGAGAAATCGATTGCTACCCGCCGATATAGCCGGTAGTGAAAACATACCCTTTGATGCAGGAGTCAAACAATAACATGCTCCACTACTGAGAATCAGAATCAAAAGTAAAATCTTTTCACTGAGGAGGTGGAAGGTTTAAAGTGAAACAATCATATATATGAAAATAGCAAATTATAATACACTTAATGATATTCAGCTAGAACTACTGGATTTTAGCACATGCTTTGGAAGACAACTCTGTCAAGCAATTTGTAAACACAATTGCATCTTACTGGTAAAAAGTTCTTGAGGATTTTATATAAATGGTCACAATCTTCCATTTTTGCACCACACATATAAAACAGTGATTCCCAAGGGACCCAGAGCAATCGGGACACAGATAATAGGAATATAGATCACCTGTCATTTAAAATAAAATATTTTTCTTCGAGGATTCTGAGAACAATGTGGAGGGAGCCTCTCTCATATGGGTATGCAGGGTAATAGAAAAGCGCACCCTCACCAGCCAATTATCATGTGCACAGGGCAGCCAGAAGGATGGTGGGGGCAAGGAGGGGAAGAGGGAGAAGGGTGTTTTGGGAAAGACAGTACTCATCTTGGAGTCTGGAGAAAAAAGGCAACCTGCTGTCATTCAGACCCACAATAATGGGGATTTTTGGAGCTTCTGACCATAGTGCAGCCTGAAGGGAACTACATCTGTGTAGAGATCAGCCTGGACAGGAGTACAAGGCACCAGCTCCTTGGCTCTGCCCTGGCAGCACAAAGCAGGTTTAATGATGACTTAAGTGACCAGTTGAGGCAGCACACAGCGTAAGGCAACTCTGATGATTCCTGGCTGCCAGAGCAGTCCCTTGGGGACAGTTGCACCTGAAGCAGCTTAAAGAAACCTCTGAAGTTGCAATAAGCTGCTTCTCAGGCCTAGCCCAGCACACAGCGGACCAAGGGTCAGAGAACCATGGAGATGGCTAAAAAACTTCATAGTTCCTCCAGCCATCCCAAGCTGCCTAAGTATCAGAATCTCCATGCCCTTCTTGCCCCCTGCTCATCCCTGCAACACTTCTGAACTCTGGATAAGTCCAACCTTGCTTTCGAACTCTGTGGGAAGGGCCATATCTGCTTCCACAAGTATCCACTACCTGAAAGTAGCCAGAATGGAAGAGTGATTTACACAACTTGATATTTTTTCTCCACCCTACATTCCTTTCTCTCTCAGTTCTCCTCTTGCTTTGTCCAAGTTCCCTCATTATGCTTCTTCCTTCCCTCTTCTCTTGATTCTTTGGTTCTTTCTTCTCAATTCCTTTCCTTAGTCTTTCCCATCTTCAGCTTCCTACAATCCTCATTTCATACCTCTTTTTAAAGTTCCTCTTGCTTACTTTTGTAACTTACAAACATTTTTAGATGATTTTAAAATCCTCCCAACACAGTAGATACATAACAGCAGTTCCCTTCTCTGATCTCTGTTAACATCTTCCTGCAGTTTGGGGGTGAGGGACATGTGCTTAACGATCAAAAGGCAGGGAAAATCAATGTTTTTTAAATGTTGGGAATAGAGATTTATTTCTAGACTAAGATCAAACAATCATATATGAGCACGAAAGGATTTTTTTAGCTTAGTTATTTGACTGAACACAGGGAATCATAATGAAAGTTGCATCTGAACCTTGTCTGATACTTTTCTCTTTATTTACATGTATTTTACTGTACTGTTCAGAAATTGCCATATGATATAATTTACAAGAAACTCTTGTTCTTTCATCTTACCTGTCTGCTTGCATCCAATGTACCTGACTGCAAGGCCCATGCTGACACGGTGTTAAATGCTTTCACTACCTTAGCGCCTGGCACCAGCTGAGCAAGGTATTCAGCATTGGATTCAGGATATTGGTTTATTTTGAGGTTGTTGCTTACATCCACCAATACTTTTCCATGGAGAACTTCGGTTAACTCTGTGAGGAAGTTGTAATGTTGTCTCTGAATTGCTACAATAATAATGTCAGCCTTCTGCGCAGCTTCTCTGTGGCTCAGCACCTCTGTGCCTTTGGGAATCAGACTGGAAGTCTGTGCATTTCGGCTTCCAAACACTATTGAGTAGCCACACTGGAGCATTTTATACCCCAGAGATCTTCCAAAATCTCCTGTTCCAAAAATACACACCATCTCTTTTTTATCAGGAGAGTTTTCAGTAAGAGGGATCATGTTGGAAGAATTTTTCTCCATATCTAAAAAACAGTAATAGTGAAAAACAAAACAGGAATACTTTGAAAAGGACAAACTAACATGGTGCTTTGATTATACCAAAATATATATTAACGTTCTCTTTGTTTCTTGGACCATTTAGCAGGAAAGTCTTAACAATTAACACACATTGTCAGAGGACCTACTGTGCCGTTTTATAAAGAAAAGTAAAGTTAATTTCTCTCTATGGGCTCATAGCGCCTTACCTTTCCCCCAGCTGAGAGATGCAGACCCTAGATGCAGAAGCAATGTATAAATAAATATTGATTTAGTAGGTACTTATATGACCCACTTCACTGTACTATCTAAGTGCCTCACAATCTTTTTTTATCTTTATTTGCATTGTGGTATCACCTAGGGTCCCCAGTGACAAGGACCCCACTGTGTTAGATGTTGTACAAATACAGGACAAAAAGACAGTCCTTGCCCCAAAGAGCCTACAGTCATATATCCTCTCAACACACCTGTGAGAGAAGACAGGATTATTATTCTCATTTTACTGATGGTGGACTGAGGCACAGAGAGGTGAAGCGAATTGCCCAAGGTCATGCAAGAAGTCTATGGTAGTGCAGGGAATTGATGCCAGGCCTCCTGAGTCCCTGGTAGTGTCCTAACACCCCACCATCCTTTCTCTATGTATCTATACATACTATACAAAGTAAACCTATTCAAAGGGACCGATAAGTAGAAAGTTCTAAGAAGCTACTATCTGTGTGCTCTGTCATGTGATACTACGTTGTGCTTCCTTTGGACATGTTTAAAAATCACTCTGTTGGGTTTGCTGATGTCCTGGGAGACTGTGAAGGGGTGTGTACCCCACAGGCCCTGGAAGAGTTAATGTGAGCCTGGGAGGTCAGTTATGGTACCTGGCTGCACCTGGAAGGAGAGCCAGGCTTAATTTATCATGAAGCCCAGCTGGGCAGGAGCAGGCTGGTTAGCATAAAGCCAGGAAGATGAGAGCAGAAGAGGGCTAAAGGGAGGGAATCTTCAGTCACTCCCTGAGTACAGAGAGGTGGTAAAGAGGACACCCAGAGGGGAGAATAGGCCCTTGATCCTAACCCTGGAAGAAAGATCTACCCAGAGAAGTTACGAGGAAGAGAGCCTGGGTTGGAAGAAGCCCAGGGAAACAGCAGCAATTATTGGGATTGCACAGACCATGGCTGCTGGTTATACTGTTCCTGAGCTGGAACCCAGTGTAGAAGGAGAGCCTGGGTTCCTCTACCAGCCGCTGGGAACATGGCACAGGACCCGGCGATGTGAAATGGAAGACTGTCTGAGGTGGCATCTGGACAGCTTGTCTGATGGAACTTTGTTACCTTGAAAGGAAAGGACTATATATTGACCTGGCTGGAGGGACAAGTCACAAAGAGGGAGTCCCCTGAGTCACAGAGAGAAAGAGGGGCCACAATATGAGCAACTGACAGAAGGGAGTACAAGACACGGTGAAAGCTAATTCCCAGATACCACTAAGGAGGTGCAACTGTGACGAGTGAACCCCTTTACAGAGACGCAAATGGGAGGAAGGCTGTAGAATTCCCTCTTGTGGATATTCATATATTTCAAAGCAGAATAGCAGCATGTGTAATACTGATTAATTTCTCTGAGCCACTACATAGAAAGATGTAACATTCCTTTTTTTAACATATTCTATACTATAAACTGGAGGATTGACTTTGTTTGAAATATGGCAGTATCCTACCCAAATCTTCCAGTTCCTCCAACCTTAAGAAGTCAGAAAGCTGGCACTGAGTGAACTGTGTGGCAATCGTGTCCTCTCCTAACTGAGATTTGAATGGAAATCAAATGGCTGTTTCTATGTGACATGTCGAATTAATTAATATTATAAACATATTATTTAATGAAAGCTACAGCAATAAGAAACAAATCTACAAAGTGTCTCCAATGTTCTTTAAAATAGAATACCAAACATTTAATTTGCTGATGATTATTTGGGGCTAAGCACTTGCCCAGATGATCCAGTAAGCAATGTTCTGACCTCTAGAGACCTTAAATATTGTTTTCTGTTTATATACCTCCAATTACAGGCCAAGCACTCACAAAACTAAATGTTCCTCATGTAGGCCTTGCCATATGATTCTTGAGAACTGGAGAAGGAGAGATTAAATAACTGAATTCACCCACATCTGAAACAAAGGACAGATAACATAGTCTTTTACAACTCTTCAGGGTGACAGTAATCACACTTGGGCTGGCTATGGCATAGTATAGTGGTAATAAACTGTTTTGTAGGAGCCGAGAGGTAAGAGGTATTTATAGGCTTATAAACATTGCACTGGCTTGTGTCAGAGAGCAATGATGATTAAATGACTGTATTTCAGGGCCCATCCTGCTCCTAATGAAGTCAATGGGAATTCTGTCTTTCACTTCAGCGGCGGCAGGCTCAGGTCCCAAAAATGCCTTTAAAAGGAGGGCTGGCTGTATGCTTTTTCCTCTATAGCACACTGGGCTCTTTTCTCTTTCATCCCTTTCTAGAATTCTCCATTCCTCTTCCCTAGAGAGAGGTCTGCAGAAGAATTTTTTTTTTCTTTGCTCTACTATTTAGGGCCCTATTCAACAAGGCGTTGATAGCTTTCTATAGGGTTCTGAGCATCTTCAGTTCCTAGTTAAGCTGAAGTTGAGGTTGCTTAGTACCTTGTAGGATTGGGCCCTTAGAGCTAATAGGCCAAATTCTCACAACTAGCCCCATGCCATGCAGTGAGGCCACTTGCATGAATAAAGTAAGGAGAATTCAGCATTGTTTGTTAGGAAGTACTGGGTGTCAGACATAATGAAAAATGATGGTGCTTATTACTATCACCATAGTGATTTGATGACACACAAATATCAGAGATAAATTAGTCAGTAGTTAATGTCTTCATAGATATCGTACATTGTAAAATCTTGTTTGGTAACTTTGTGTAATTTAACATTTGTTCCCGCAACACATAATCCAAGACCACAGCACTGTACTAAGTGATATGGAAAAAGTTGGCTATGAAGCTACAAGCCATCTGTAACTTACTTAGTTAAAGGAACAAATATGGAAATGAAATGAGTTGACTTCCATCTAACCCCTTTTCAGTTCTATTATTCCCCCAAGCATTTTGGCAAAATTCAGTAAAATTTCCGGCTGTTGCTGAATTGGCTTGATTTTTTTTTTTTTCTAGACTGAGGTTTCTGCAGGGGTGAAAGTAAGATAAATTACTTACCAGTGCAGGGGCCTGCCTCTGGGCCCCTGGAAGGGGTGGGGTCTTGGGTGAAAGGTGTAGGGCTGAGGGTCAGAATCCCCCAGCCAGCCCTTCCATGCTGCCCAGCCCGTGCTGCCCGGGGCTCTGGTGATGATTTAAATGGCCTAGCGCTCCGGCTGTTGCCACGGTAGAGGCAACTGGGAGCCCCAGGCCCTTTTAAATCATCGGGCCCTGGGGAAAGCTGCCCCTTTTGCCCCCACTCACTCCCTGTCAGTGGCCCTGCCGGTAGGGTGCCTACCTGTTGGTGGCCCTGGATGGGGGGCAGGGAGGAAGGAGCAGTGATGTTAAAGCGCTCCCGCAGGCCGGTACCGGCGGTTTCATCTTACCGATACGCCAGACAGGCCCATACTGGCCTACTTTCACCTCTAGGTTTATGATTTGTAATGAATCTTCTATGATAAGTCATCTGGGTATCTCAAACTCTCAGAAACCTACAGGCAATGATGATTTTCTTCTGAGTTTTGGCTTTCCTATGTGCATTTGGTTCAAAATTAAAACTCAGGCTGCAACTCAATGGGTATGAATGTGTGAAAATCAAAACTAACAAGTGTCTGACAGAATCCATGACAAAAAGACCTAGTGAGTTTCTGACAGCTCTAGCTGTAATCCCTACTAATATACTTTACTACATCAGCTGATATATTTTAATATAACATCAATATCAAGGACTGTACATGAAGCATAACATCTATATCATCTTGTGGCTCAGGGTTCAATCCCATGAGGTGTTTGAAAACACTGGTCTGATAAAGCACGGCTTTAGGCATATGCTTTGCTTTAAGCATGACTTAATGGGAAAATTCACATGATTAAAGTTGAGCACATAGTATCATAGAATTACATGACTGGAGAGGTCATCTAGTCCAGTCCCCTGCACTCACGGCAGGACTAAGTATTACCTAGACCAGTGGTTCCCAAACTTTTCAGCATCACACCCCTTTTTAATTTTTGAGAAACCCTCATGCCCCCCCACCTGTCCTTTACCATCATCCAACCCCCCCCATCCTTCTCCCCTGACTGCCCCCTCCCGAGACCACCCCCATCCCTAACCACCCCCCCAGGACCCCACTCCCTATCCAACCCCCCTGGTCCCTGTCTCGTGACCACCACCTCCAGAACCTCTGCCCCATCCAACTGCTCCCTCTCTTCCGAGTGCCCCTCGGGACCTCCTGCCCCTTATCCAACCCCGCCTCCCCCGCTTCCCACCCCGTTACCAGGCTGCTCAGAGCAGCAGGACCGGCTTATTGGAAAGCCTGGGAGGTGGGTGGGCGCAAGCCATGATGCCCATGCGGCGGCATGCCTGCAGGGGAGGGGGGATAGGAGGGGAGGGGCCAGGGGCTAGCCTCCCCGGCTGGGAGCTCAAGGACCAGGCAGCCTCACGCCTCCCTTGACATTTCTTCACACTACCCCCAGGGCAGCACACCCCCCAGTTTGGGAAACAATGATCTAGACCATTCCTGACAGGTGTTTGTGTAACCTACTCTTAAAAATCTCCAAAACCCTCATAGGCAATTTAATCCAGTGCTTAACGGCCCTGAATGTTAGGAAGTTTTTCCTAATATCCAACCTAAACCTCCATTGCTGCAAATTAACCCCATTGCTTCTTGTCTTATTCTCAGAAGTTAAGAAGACCAATTCTTCTCCTTCCTCCTTGTAACAACCTTTTATGTACCTTGAAAACTGTTATCATGTCCCCTTTCAGTCTTCTCTTTTCCAGACTAAGCAAACCCAATTCTTTTCAATCTTCCCTCATAGGTCATGTTTTCTAGACCTTTAATCATGTTTGTTGCTCATCTCTGGACTTTCTCCAATTTGGCCACATCTTTCCTGAAATGTGCCCAGAACTGGACACAATACTCCAGTTAAGGCGTAATCAGCATGGAGTAAAGTGGAAGAATTACTTCTCGTGTTACACTGTTGACTCATATTTAGCTTGTGGTCCAGTATGACCCCCCCTCAGATCCCTTTCTGTAGTACTCCTTCCTAGGCAGTCATTTCCCATTTTGTATGTGTGTAACTGATTGTTCCTCACTTAAGTGCCTTGCTGGATGAGGGCCGGAACGCTCAGTAGCTTTCAGGACCAAGTCCCAGGACTTTGGACTGGGTTCAATTCTCACCTCTGTCACAGACTTCCTATGTGACCATGGCCAAGTCACTTGAACTCTCTGTGCCTCAATTCCCAGGCTGTCATATGGCAATAATACTTCCTTTGTCTGTCTTGTCTATTAGACTACGTTTTTAAAGGCAGAGTCTGTCTGATGCTGCATGTGTGCACAGCAGCTGGCACAATGTGATTCTGATCTTTGTTGGAGCTTGTAGATGCTGTTGTAATTAGCTAAAAAAACAAAACAAAAAAACCTAAGTGCTGATGAACATAAAGTTTTACACTAGTGTTTAAGGCAGGATTGTCAACCTCTGGCACGCAGCTCACTAGGGTAAGCACCCTGGTGGGCTGGGCCATTTTGTTTACCTGCTGTGTCCGCAGGTTCGGCCGATCATGGCTCTCACTGGCTGAGGTTTGCCATTCCAGGCCAATGTGGAAGATGGGAAGCCATGACCAGCACATCCCTTGCCCTGTGCTGCTTCCCGCAACCCCCATTTGCCTGGGATGGCGAACCACGGACAGTGGGAGCTGCAGTCAGCTGAACCTGCCGATGCGGCAGGTAAACAAACTGGCCCGGCCCAACCCTTCAGGGTTCTTACCCTGGTGAGCCACGTGCCAGAGGTTTCCGACACCTGGTTTAAGGGAATATTAGTGCTGAGTGTTCTGAAATAGCACATTATTTAATCTTTCAAAATATCCATAATTAATATCCAGTTAATGACACAGGTTTCATCCTACCACTTATTCCAAAGATGGATAGAAAAAATTAATACACACTTTAAATTTAGCCTCTTTTGAACAATTCTGGAGTTGTGTGGTTTGGATATATGCATATTTAATTACTCTTTCAATTAAAATGAGTTGCAGCCTTATGAAATAGCTTCAGCAAAGTGGGAAGCTATAAAAATAAATCACATGGAAACAGATTTAGTTACTTCCCTCTAAATGTTATTCATTAAGTTATATTGCAAATATATAAAAATACAAATAAATAAATAAAAATGGGCACTAAATTACAGATATTTTATGAGAGATTTCTGTTACACTGTGACCTAATGCTAAATAGCTCGTGCTACAAAAGGGTTATCGTGCTGTTCTGGTTCTACCTCAGTGGTTCAGGAGCCAAATTAGCAATCAACATTACCGAAAAGAGCCACAGGAGTGCAAAGTCATTGTTTCATTTATTCTCACAGCAAAATGACTGACCAAGTATTATTATTTCATCAACTACAGTGGTTAACAACATAGTAAAAGCATCCTGATTGGTTAATAACTGAGATTGGTTAATAATAAAATCACACAATATTTTAATATCACATGCTGCCAAGAGCTGCAGGAGACACATTAAAGCGCCACTTGCGGCTCACGAATCTCAGTCTGAGTATCACTGTTCTACAGTCTGCGTTTGATGCAAAATCACTGAAGACATTTTAAAGTGATTCTCATGCCGTTAGCCAGGACCTGATCCTCTGAGATGCTCAGTATCTTCTGAAAGTCAGAAGCCTGTGTACTACCTACTATTTTAAAATAGTCAGCATTTCATGTCTGTTAATATTCATTTAGCAAGAAGAACATGAATATAATGAACACGTCTCCCAATCAGTGTTCTGGGAGTTGAGGGTGTTCAGTTCTTCGCAGGATTGTGCCCTATGTTGGGCTGCTTCACTCTTTTATAACTATTTGTCCTATTTGTCCAATGAATGTGAAAATGTAATCGGTTATTCTAAAAACACTCCTTTTATGTTTACATGGGCTGGTGCTTTTACAGGTGTTTGAGGAATCTAATCTTTTGTTTCCTGGAATCTAGACACATATATATCCCCCTATTTCAATTCAGTCATTCAATAACTTGTCTGCTTACCCCCCCTCTAAGAAACTTCAGAGGAAAATCATTTGTAAAACACCAGGGAAAGTAGTTTAATGTGAAATATCCCTTGGTGTCTTTCCTTAAAATGTTTGGGAAAGGGAAAAAAAGAGAACGTAGTTTAAAGCTTCAAAATAATTGTTCAGAAAATTTCAGTCTCTCGATCCCTCCCCCAAACCAAACACACTAGAAAATGAAAAGTAAGTGTGTGTGGGGGGGAGGAGGTGTTCAGTTTGTTTTTTCCTTTCCACCTTTTGTCTCCTACACATCCCTTTTTCAGTGGCCAAAGGGAATGAAGAGAGAGAGGGGTAAAAGAAAAGCGTGAAGAATCGCCCCCGAAAATTGAAAACAGAATTTTTCTGAACAAAATCTTTTAGAAATTTTAAAAAATTCTTTCTAAACCTGCAGAATGCAAGTGACTTCAATTTTTAATTTTTTTCCACACTAAAAATGGTTTTCCATTTTCAACCTGCTCTAAAATGGAATCAGTTTGACTTAAACAATATTAATCAGATTCTCATAAGACAGTGAACAAAACCTATGATGTTATACAGTCCAATTCTCTACCAATATAGGATTCTTTCCAGCATTTGAGACAGATTTTCTACCCCAGTCTGCTTCTGGTGCAAAGGGAGTGGAAACCTTCAAGTCCCTAGTGCAGAGAATCAGGGAGCCACACCCAGTTCCCTGACATCCGCAGCAGCAAATGGAATCGTTATACACATCCAATGCTCAGTGTTCCAAAGGCAAAGGCTTCCATCACTTTCTTTGGGAGACCAATAACTGATGTGAGAGGAAGTGATTGTAAGCCATTGACTCTCCCTCCGATAGCTAAAAGCAAGTGGACCCGAGCCCTGCTACAGGAGAGAGAGGGGGAAAAATACAGTTGATTCCTCTTCAGGTTCTGATGGATCTGTAGCCTTTGTTTGTGAGCCTTTCTTGAAGAATTTCCCTTTTGTAATGAAACTCCAAACCATGGTCATTTTGCGTGAGTTTTGGATTTGGGTTTGTAAATTTTACTTAGAGAGTCACTATATTTCTGTTCAGCCAGTAGATGGCAACACAACGTAGCTTTGTTCTGTGATAGTCATACAGTACGTACATAATGCTTGGGAGAAAACATATCAGAATTATTTTTAGTTCTTATTTAGGTGTTCAGAGACTATAGGGAAGAATGACAAAGAAATGCTTATCAATACATGGCATCTGGCTTTTCTACCATGATATTTTTCTGTTTTTTTTTTGTTTTTTTTTGGTAAAGATTGACTTCTTTGGAAAAGAATCCTGATATAAGTTCTATAACAATTTGCTTATCTACTTTTTGCTCTGCAGTGGTGTTGTTGGTTGCTTCCTAATAGAAAGTCCTAGGCAACTGAAGATCTGGTCTGTGCATCCACGCCCTTTCTGAAAACCAGCTTGCTCTTTTCTGAAAACGCTATCAACTGCCTCTGATATACACTGGACTACACAATACTTTGCTTAGCACAGATAAAAGTGTGATACCATGCCAGTTATTACCATCACTGAGTTCCTTTCTTTGGTATCTTCACTGTAACCCCATTGGTCCAGTCATTTGGCACTTTTTCCCTTTCACAGACTGATGTGAATAAAGGGGCCAGGATAGATGCTGCTAATTTAAGATTTACCTTGAACAGTTCTGCATTCAAGTTATCCTTGCCAGGAGCTTTCCCATTATTTAAGGATTTGATGTCTTGAATGATCTCTTCCTTAGTTGAGGTGTCTGTGCTGATATCAAGATCTTCTGCGTCCTGGATGTTTGCTTCCTCTTTAGGTGGCTCCCTGTTCAGCAATTCTTTGAAACGCTCTGTCCAGTGCATTTCTTGTTCTTTTTTGGTTGTTAATAGGTGTCCTTGTTTGTTCCTGATGAGAGTGTTTGTTCGTGTCTGGTGTTTACCACTGATAAGCCGCATCATTTTATATGGTTCCTTGTTCACCATGAGCAGCTGCATCCTCTTCTTGTGTTGCTAGATTATCAATATAATGCTGTTTGTGCACTCTCACAAGGCGTTTGACCTCCCATTGTGCCTTGTTATACTGCTCTTGGTATTTGTCCTTTAGCTTCCGAGATTTGGCGTCTAAAACTTTTTTTTCTTCAGAGATTGTCTGGTTTCTATGGTGTTCCAAGTGCTGGGTGTAATCCACTCCTTCCTTCTCTTCTGCCTGTAACCTAGACAGGCTTCACTGCTTTGTTTATAAATTGCTGTTACTTTGTCCCACTTCTTGTTGATCTCCTCATCTGCAGTCCCCACCCCTTCATCAAGGTCTGCAATGCTTGAAACCTGTTCTTTAACTGCAGAACGAAGGCTTTCAGTATTTCAAGGGACTTTAGCTTGTCAATATCGTAATACCTATGTCTCTTGTTTGGTGAACCCACATTTCTCAGTTTTAGCTTGATGGAAGCTGTCACCAAGTGGTGGTCGCTACCCACATCTGCATCCTTTCTCACGTTCACATCTGTCAGTGAGCGTAGCCATTTGCCATTGATCATGATATGGTCAATCTGGTTCTTATCTCTGCCATTTGGAGAACACCATGTCAGTTTGTGAATTTCACAATGTTCAAATAGGGTTAGGTTGATGACTAGGTCATTCATATTACAGAAATCAACAAGCCTCTCTCTGTTTTCATTCATGGTGCCACACCCATGTCTTCCCATTGCTCTGTCATTGTTTGTGTTGTCCTTACCAACCTTGGCATTCAGGTTTCCCATGACGATAGTTAGGTTGCAGCATGGTACTTTCTCTAACTCCGTCTGTAGTGTAAGGTCGAATTTGTCCTTTACTTCTTCATCACTGTAAGTTGTCAGAGCATAACACTGAATCAGGGTGATATTATTATGTTTCCCTTTCAGTCTGGCTCTCATAAGTCTGCTGCTGATGGATTTCCATTCAAGCAGGGAATGCTCCACTCCCTTCTTCAAAAGTATGGCAACACCCTCATGGTGCTGTCCATTATCTCATCTAGAAAACAGTAAAGTTTCTCCCAAGGCTGTTGTTAATCTTCCTGATCCCACCCATCCGCTCTCGCTGACAACCAGGATGTAGAAGCTGTGGCGTCTCATCTCTGCTGTGACCTGAGCCAGTTCCTTGCTTCGTACATTGTATGTTCCAAAAAACAAGTTTGGTTTCTGACTTGGTGTTGAGCACTTCAGTCTTCATGCCAGTGGCTTCCACTACTGGCAGTCATATGGGTCATTGACTCCTGAAGGCCATCACACACAGTAATGGTTAATTTCTCCATCACTGTTTCCATAACTCATTTTGTTTTTTACGGGACAGAGTTTTTAGCCCTGTGCCTAACCCCCAACCTGGAGGACAAGGGTATCTGTTTTGCCTGGCCTCTCCCCCACAGACCAATCCAGCATGGTTGAACCTACCAGAAACAAAAAGCCTCCACCCATACAGACTCTGGGGATTGTTAGAGCATGCAAATTGTCCCGTCACGACAAGGCACGGACACCAGAGGACAGATGCTCCTGCTGATGTAACTGCCCCGCTATGCTGACTTAACACCCCCTCTGTGGGTGGCGTAGACTCAGGGTCGATGTAGTTAGGTCAACACAGTGTCACTGTGAGCTCTGCATTACTTATGTTGACTATTACTGGTCTCCAGTAGCTGTCCCATAATGCCCCATACTGATTGCTCTGGTCACCATTGTGAACTCCTCTGCCCAGGGGTCAGCTGCCCTTCCCCTTTAAAGCCACAAGAATTTTTGAAATTTCTTTTCCTGGTTGCCTGGTGAGGTGAGCACACCTAGCAGCTCTCCATTGTTGAGTGTAACTGCCTAGCCGACCATGCCGGTGA
This sequence comes from Chelonoidis abingdonii, assembly GCF_003597395.2. Lineage (NCBI taxonomy): Eukaryota > Metazoa > Chordata > Testudines > Testudinidae > Chelonoidis > Chelonoidis abingdonii. The sequence goes on from NC_133770.1 coordinate 45,961,828, forward strand.
CACGCTGCAGATACGCTTCTGCCTAAAGTACACAAGAGGTATATGGATCTCCTGGGCCTGTGGGGAGAGGAGGCTGTGCAGGAACAGCTCTGATCCAGCTGTAGAAACATGGACATCTATGAGCAGATTTCTTGGGGGATGCAGGAGAAGGGCCACAACAGGAACACACAACAGTGCTTCGTGAAAGCCAAGGAGCTGTGACAGGCATACCAGAAGGGAAGGGAGGTCAACAATCAATCTGGTGTGGAGTTGGAGATCTGCTGCTTTTACAAAAAGCTACATGCCAGCCATCCTTGGTGGAGACTCCCTCCCACAGAGCACCATGGATACTTCGGAGGAGCCCAAGTGACAGACCCCTACTGTGAACAGGGAGGGGGAGGAGGACAAGGAAGGAGGAGTGTGGGGGATGGGCAACCAGGGGATCCAGTTGCACAGTGAGCCAGAATGCGTAAGAACAGTAGGACGATGGAACAGATGCCTTGGGAGGTTGTGGAAGCTTCTTTACTGGAGGTTTTCAACAGGAGGCTGGATAGCCATCTGTCCTGGATGGTTTAGACACAACAAATCCTAAATCTTGGTAGGGGGTTACTCTAGGTGACCCTTGCAGTCTGTCTAACCTTGTGATTCTATGTTTTTTATTCCACTGCAGTCCAGTCAGTCCTGATTGTTGACCACAGCTGAACCTGATGTTGGGGAAGGAACCTTTGCTGAGTAGGTAGTTTGCTTTGAAATTACAGGGTATGAAACCTCCAAAGTAGCAGGACATATCTGTTGATTTACTCTTGTTTACTTGTGCTAGAAGAGGTAGTGAAACAACCAAGAGACATAGAGTTGCTACCTACTTTTAATTCCTCTCTGGAGTGCAGCAAAACGGGTCACGCGGAGCAGTTTATGTGCACCAGGATGTCTTGTGAATCCTCCGTAGAGTTCTTGATGAAATTTTCCTGGAGGTACTCTGCAAGCCTCTGCCAAAAAGTTCCTGGGGAAGGCTGCCGTATTTCTTCCACACTGATAAGACACTTTCCCATGCCATTCAGCAAGTACTTCAGCAAGCACCATTGCAGTATGCAGGCTAGCAGCATATGGGTCCAGATGGCATCAGGACACCAGCAGCAGCTGCACTCTCTCTACCTCTGTTACCATCAGGAGTGAGATAGCAGCTAAAATCACCACTGCCTGTGGAAAACAGTGCCAGTATTCAGTTCCATTGTCCTATACCAATATACTCATGCCTGTGAGCTATTTTCCCAACCTTAAACCCTGCCCCCACCGCCAAAGAGCCATACTCAACATGGCTGGTGCTGTGACTGGCACCGTGCTGGATCAGTCCCGCGGAGAAGTGAGAATGTAATGCTTCCTCTTTTGGGGGTCAAAGTTTAAAATGGCATTTTTAAATGGCCTGGTTCATGTTACTGAACAAAATTCTATTTTTTTAATCATTAGTTCACAACACACACTGTCTGACGCTGAGCAAGTCTGACACACACCAATATCCTGGTACTTCATATTGTTATGAACCCATAACATCATTCACAAACACTGTTCTATTCCTACATGCACAGCAATCGCTACAAGAAATATACTAGTCTGCAAGAGAGCAAGGCGAGGATAGAGCACACTACAGCATCACACATTACTCTGGCTCACTATTAAAATGTTCTTTCAAAGCCTCCCTGAGCTGTATAGCTCTGCATTGAGCTCTTCTAATAGCTTCTAATTGAGCTCCACCTCCTTTGTCCATCCCGGTGGAAACTTTCCTCCTTTGCTTCACAGATATTTTGCAGGACCCAGCAGGCGCTATTACCATTGGGATGCTTTTCTCACTGAGGTCCAATCTCATATGTAAACAATGCCAGCAACCCTTCCTACAACCAAAGGCACATTCAACTGTCATTCTGCACCTGCTGAGCTGTAGTTGAAGCACCCTTTGCTGCTGTTGAGGTGGCCGGTGTATGGCATCATGAGCCATGGGAGCAAGGGGTTCGCTCCCAGGATCACACTGGCATTTCAACATTGCCAGTGGTAATCAGCCATCAGGAAAGAAAGTCCCTGCTTGCAGCTTTCTGAACAGTCCTGTTGTTCTTAAAGATGGGAGCATCATGTATCTTCCCTGACCAGCCCACACTGATGTTGGTAAAGTGACCCCAGTGATTCACCAGCACTTGCATTGCTACATAAAAGTAGACCTTTCTGTTGATGTACTCTGTGGCAAGGTGGTCTGGTGCTAAAATAAGGATATGCGTGCCATCTTTTGCCTCTCTACAGTTCGGGAAGCTCATTGTTGCAAAGCCATTCACTGTGTCCTGCACATTGCCCAGAGTCACAGCCCTGCGTAGCAGGAGGCAATTAATAGTCCTACACACTTGCATGACAACAGCCCCTGCGGTGGATTTCCCAACTCCAAATTGATTCCTGACTGACTGATAGCAATCTAGCATTGGCAGTTTCCACAGTGCAATCACCACTCACGTCTCAACTGTCAGTGTGGCTTTAATTCTGATGTCCCTGCACTGGAGGGCTGGGGCAAATTCAGCACACAGATCCAGGAATGTAGCTTGACATCTGAAATTTCTGCAGCAACGGCTCATCATCTCAAACCCACATGACAATGCAATCCCACCAGTCAGTGCTGGTTTCTTGGGCCCAGAAGCGGTGCTGCACCATCTCCACCTGCTCCACAAATGCCAACAACAACCTTGAATTCTTTCTGTCTGTCCCACAGCAATCTAGCTTCCAAGGAATTGTCATATTGTCCAATTCTCTGCAAATACTGCTGGATCAGGCGCCCTGTGCTTGCAATGCTCATGACAATAGTGCAGAGCTGTGCAGGCTTCATGCTCTGTCAGAGATGTCAGATGGTGAGAAGGGACCTGCAGATTTGTGGGAATTTTGAAAAGAGGTGTGAAATATTATGGGCTGCAGAGGAAATTATGGGATGCGGAACATTTCATTATGGGAAGTTGACCCCATGGCCCCAGTCACTCCCATGTGACTCATTTCAGCCCGATGAGGCATTGCAAAAACTTCCCAAAACACCCTGTGCAGGACAGTGGTAAGTTGCACAGTGGAATACCTAACCACGGTGTACTGCACTCTTCATGAATACAAGCAGTCCTGGTGAGGATGCACATTGCTGACACAAGGAGCATAGCATACACTCCGCACAAGTGATGTAAAAATGGTGGTGGCTGTATGCCGATATAACTTAGATAGCCATAATTTTGTAGTATAGATGTGGTTTGTCAGGGTAAATTTACAGAAAGTTATAGAAGAGATATGATAAAAATGTCATAGCAAACCTGCTTTCTAGATTCACATTTGTGAACCAAATCTACCCCTTCAAATTTAAAAAGGGTTGTTTATAGTTACCTAACAGCACGGGGAGAAACTCATGACACCTTGGAACTAAACACTCTCACTGACCAGCCAGTAATTTAGTTCATTGTGTTGTTCCTGTGTTGACCCTCAGCTGCTGATTTCTATTAACTTCACAAGGAGTCCAGTGTTTAACTCGTGCTCTCAGTCAGATTGGTTCAGCTGTTACCATTACATCCATTGTCCTCTCATTCACATCGACTTACATAAATTTCACACACACCCCATATGTGAGCACTGTGCCCTTCCTTGCAAATCAACACCTTCACTCTGCCTGCATCTCCTGAACGGTTATAGCTGTTATTTTATCCAGTGTAGCTCTGGAAGAGAACAGTCTGCAGGTCCAGGGAGAGCAGAGGCTTTGATTATGCCTGGCCTCTGTGTGGAGGATACTTCCTTGCACATCTGTGTAGTGACTGGGTACAATTGGGCTGAGAATTTTCTGAGTAAACACATACACATTTTTGTTGAGGAATTCACCTGTCTTGGTTGGCAGTCTTTCCTCTCTCCATGCCCCACGGCAGGGATTGGCAACCTTTGGCATATGGCCCTCTAGGGAAACAGGTGTGGGCTGAGGGATATGCTGGCTGCTGCTTCTTGCAGCTCCCACTAGCGTGGAGCAGTGAACCATGGCCACTGGGAGCCGCGATCAGCTGAACCTGCGGACACGGCAGGTAAACAGACCAGCCCTGCCCCCACATGCCAAAGGTTGCCAATCCCTGCCCTACAGAGTCAGACAAAATGCCCTTTCCCTAGAAAATCCTGTCTCATCAGTTCCTGGACAGATTCCTGCATATGCTCACAAGCACAAGTAATCCCTGACTGCTCCTTGTAATGAGATGCTTGGTTTGTGATGGAATGTCTGAGGCCAGAATAATTTTATCAAAGGGAAAAAGATGTCCATGGATATACAAGTTAGACAAACTGTCTGACCAAATGCACTTAAACTAAATTCACTACCAGCAACTTGATAAAGAGATTGAGTAATTTTATATGATGTGTATATTGAATGGTACTGTCATATTGAATGCATTTTTCTTTAAGTATTTTGCCATGTGTTTTAATCAACTACCTTCAAGCATTTTGGAGAACAATGGAATAATGCAGTTTAAAAAGCAACCTAAAATATATATGCAATACCCACAGTTAGTTTAATTTATGTAAAAAAAATAATTTTACTATTTTGAAATATATATGGCTTTGTCACAAATAAAAAATACAATATGCTCAGTTTTTTATTGGTGCACAATTGTAAAAACAGTTCCTTCCCTCCTCATTTATATGTTATATAATCTGTCTTCTAATTTATGTACAACTGGGAGATTTATATGTGACTAAACTGGATTATTATGCTATGAATTACACTGTTTCTCATATAAAACCCACACAGAAGAGAACAAACAATGTGAGGGATCAAAGGCTTAAAAATATATTACAATGAATTATTGGCCAATTTACTTTTAAATAAATGAGGTTCTTTCTTGGGCAGTTACTCTCAGCAAAAGGTCCAGAGCCCCGAGTTTGACAAAGCTGATAAAACGAATTGTTAGAGATAATCAATCCTACTACAGACAACACACAGGTATGCTGTTTCCCACATCTGCTTTTTACTAGGAGAACACTAAAGGTGTCTCGAGGTTCTTCAAATATATGAAGTATAGGTCTTAATAGGTGTGCTTAAGGTTGTCTAAATCATAACACCCTACTGAAAAAGCTGAAAATCTCATTTCCTCAGACTGTTCCCATAAATGCACAAGACCCAGGTAAAAGTCAAGTTATTTTCTCTGCACTTTCAGAGTTGTCAAGCTGTTCAGAGTTTTAAAAGTATCAAGCACTAACTTAATCCAGTGAACCGTGCACTGAATAGAAAATGATTCCACCAGAAGTCTGAGGCCTAGTTAAAGCACAGGACTGAGAGGTGGGAGATCTATTACAACTCGACCAATGACTTGCTCTGGGATCTTGGCTAAGTCACCGAAACCACATTTTCAAATCCCCTGTGCACCAGATAACAATTCCTCTGGAGTTCCTACTTGGACTGTGAGAAGGCTCCCTCAATGTGGGGCTATACCAATAAGGCAATCTGTGCTTAATATTCATTAATATTATAATGAGGGGTATCCTAAAAGTGTCTAAGGTGTACATATAGCTCTATATATGTATATAATATTCTCTACTTGTCAAAAGATCAGGAGGTTAGTGAGAGCAAGTGAGCAAACATGTTTGAATTACAATCCTCTTATATTATTTTGGTCTCCACAGAGACTTAGAACTATGAGGTGGTAGAATATTTGGAATGTCCATCAGTAGGACACTGCTGGACACATCCATGAACTAACTAGTTGGCTGTGCTCTTGCATCCAGATAACTACTCACACAGCTGGTTCAAAACCAGTCACTTTAAACAATATACAGAAAACAATCTGTTCAGCTATGGAAACATACTATGGGCTTGATTCTCTTCGCACCTACACAAGGGTAACTGTTGACTTCAGTGGAGTTACTCTTGCTTCTATGTTGGTGCAATTGAGAGGAAAATCAGGCCCATTCTTCTTTGTTACCTACCGCTTCTGGAATGCAGATGAATAGACTAAATTAAACTGTTGTGGAAAGGTTTCAGTGAGGTTTCTTGGTTCTCCATCACAAAATATAAAGTTGCAGGGTTAGAGAAAGAGGGAGAACACGTTGGAATTATTAAAAGAGAAATAGCTTAAGCAAGAGTTTTGCCTGCCAAAACAAACAGAACACACGATCAGGATCAAAGACATATTGGATATAGTCCAGAACTGATTTTACAGTACATTCATTTTATCTGCATTCTTGCTTGCACAATGCTGTGGACTGCCATATTTTGATAAAATACTATTTTCAAGAAAGAAAGAATCCTTTCTTTCCCTCTTGCTTATTTTCTATGTCCTTGACAGAATCTTGAGGAATTCATGCACTTTCTCTCTCATTAGATCTTGCATCACAGTCATGTTGCACCCACAAAACATGTGCTTAGATTCAGGGTACTTTGGAGTCAAGGTAAAATGAGGGGCAAAGACTCAGTTCTACTGTAATTTCTGTAAGAAGTGATCACTACATTAAAAATATTACCAAGACTGTTCTGAAACTGATCATTCCCCTTTCCAGAGTCTTAAGGAAGGACTGGTACCAGCACTTATATGTAGACCTTGCCAGATTAATAACAAAGTAAACTTGAAACTGGTCACCCAATATAAATATTTGAACTGAGGCCTAAGGCACTGTCTAGCTATCTTCTCCTATCCAAGACAACTGAAATCCTCTGGGCTGTCCTTTGTTTTCCATCCATTTTAAGGTTCTGTCTTGAATGGGCTAAGAGAGCAGCACCTTCTCAATTCAGCATTCCCTCCTATGATCCCCATTCCCTGTTTATGTCCACCAGAGTCCTTCTGTAGTTTTCAAAGCTTGATAGGAAGCCTCCCTATGCAGCTCTGTTCAGCGTTGCCCATTTTGGCCTTCCTTTATCACCTTTTCCTTTCTGGATTTCCTTTTCTCCTGTTTGTCAGATTGGCTCGGTTTTCTCTTTTTCTTCCCCCTTTCTAACTTATTGTTGCAACTTGTAGTGTCCCAGATGCCTTGTGATGTACCAATTATACTTGTGCTACTTGTGAACAGAAGAGTTGGGGAAATAACTGCCGATGAAAATTCCCAAAGCAATGGCTAGCAGTCAGCCTTGCAGTAGTTTCTGAAAAGCTTGCGTGAACAATTGCTGCTATACCTATGGAATCAAAGAGTGATGAGATGTTTTATATATCCCCTGGCCTTGTAGCAATTTGATGTGTCCACATGGCAACACCATTCTTAGCAATCCATTTTGGTATGTACACACATGGCTTACCTGACAACTGTGATTATATCAGTGCATTTTGGGACACCTTATAAACCATGTTTTCCAGGTATTATTGCTGAAAGCAGGGATTTTGGAATCATTTGCAAATGTGAGGTACCTCACAAAGGGACAAAGTGAGGGAGACAGTTTGAACCAGCTGCAATACTTCTGGCTTACTATCCCCACCGGGGAGAATCATTAGAGAATGCACTGACTGGTTCAACAGACCTGACTAAAGATCTGTCAACAGATGTTGCAATCAGACCACACTGTAAGAGTCATTTCTTGTAAAGTTCCCAGACAGCGTAGACAGTAACTTTTTAGTATTGCTTAATGTAATGTATATTTACAAAGCCTTTTAACTTAATTTAGGCAGTGCCCATAAAGGAAACTCTTGATTGTGTAATATGAACGTAAATTTTATGCTAATTTTAAAGAACGTGGAAGAGGGAGACTATTTCCTTGTGTAACTACTCAATATTTTGTTACAGAAATGAAATGTTTAACAAACTAACCTGCAAAGATTTCTGCTACCAGTGTGATAGTATGTCTGTACTCTTCAGTATGTCTGAAGAGTTCATGGTGTCAGTGCAAAGGTAGCTAGTGTAAGCTATTTTTACCTTCCCTGAGTTCCTGGATGTCAGACCGCAGCTAGTCTGTTTACCTGCTAGCTTAACCCCCAGGCAGTTTAAGATCCCAGTCACCTGACTGGTTAAACAGCACAACTGGTGGAGGGGATCAACAGATATGTGCTTAAAACCAGCAGCAGGGCACTGGTTGCTCAAAGTATTTGCCTGTGGATGCATTAGTCTCTGCTCCTGCCTTTTCCCAGCCCTGCTCCTATCTTCCCTGATTGCAGGTAACCCGGTTCTGACCTTTGCCTTGGATTTCTGGCTCTGACTCTACCTTGAGCCTTGGCTTTGGCATCTGGTTTCTGACTCTGATGCTGACCCTTGCTTCTGTTTCCATGCTCTGGATGTCTGCTCCTATCATTAAGCTTTAGTCTGGCTCTGACAACTAGGCAGGACTGCCCATGTCCAGGTTTCTAACACTGTGTACTGGTCTGGTCAGCTGAAGGCTGCTCTAAATTATGGCAGTTGCCAATGGCTCTGAGGGGTCATTGCTGCAGGGAAATCTTGGTCACACCCAGGGCCGGCTCTAGCAATTTCGCCACCCCAAGCATGGCAGCATGCCACGGGGGGCACTCTGCTGCTTGTCGGTCCCGCGGCTCCGGTGGACCTCCCACAGGTGTTCCTGCGGAGGGTCCGATGGTCCCGCAGCTTTGGTGGAGCTGCCGCAGGCGTGTCTGCGGGAGGTCCACCGGAGCTGCGGGACCAGCGGACCGTCCGCAGAAATGCCTGCGGCGGCTCCACCAAAGCTGCGGAACCATCGGACCCTCCGCAGGAACACCTGTGGGAGGTCCACCGGAGCTGCCTGCAGCCCTCCCAGCAACCAGCAGAGCGCCCCTCGCGGCGTGCCGCCCCAAGCACGCGCTTGGCACGCTGTGGCCTGGAGCTGGCCCTAGTCACACCCATTTTCCAACCCTTTATATTTCTATGCAGGCTCGATGCCATTTGGCTGCTCCTTTAGTACTGACTGTGCTGGTATTCAGATTATTTTGAACTGGAGGCACAACACACAGTGGAGTGGATAATCTGGGCCTCTTAATCTGTATGTCTGGAATTGCAGAACTCCAGAATTACTTTGGAATTTAGGAAGTGGCAGAGTTAAATCAATTCTTATTTGAAATTCTTGACATTTTCCCAAATATATTTTTTAAAACCGAACAGCAGTGCTTGCAAATATTTTGCATGTATAGAAAAGCTGTTTAAAGTGTGCAATTTCCAAAAATAGTGTAACATCCTCAAGAAAAGAAATGAATAATACTTAATACTTTTGGACCCCTCACAGCCCAAACCATGCCAGAGTTTCATATAAATATGGCAGCATTTATAATACACTGGATCCAATGAGATCACCTGCTAAAAACTGATTGATAAATGGCGTAAACAGTTCCCTAAGTAATTTTATTACAATCTATCGTCTTCTGTCCATTAGTGATGTCAACACTATGAACAAGTTTCTTAGAGGTCTGCCTATATGACACTACATATTGGAGAGATTATCTGCTGGACATGCTGGACAGCAAAACAGTTGCTGGCATCACTGGAACTAGGAGTATTGTCCCCACAATGTAGGAACAAGAATCCTGAAGACAGGGCTATTCAAATCTAGTTGGTAATTAAGCAGTAACGTAATGTTAACAACATGTTTATGACAACAACTCAGTTCTTTACTTGCCCCTGCGTCTCCATGTTAAAACAACAGCAGAGCGTGACCCAATTCTGTGTCCAGGTGGACATTCCCAAAGCAATGTGGCACACTGTTTTCTACCTCCTGGTAGCTGACCTAAGCTCAGTTCTGTTCTGATTTACACCCAATGGATCTCAACTGACTTCAGGAAGGCTAAACAGTTTGGGCAGAATTTGGGTCAATGCCTTGGAATTGCTCTCAGACCCTGATTGCTCAGATATTTAGGGGACAATTCTCCTAAAATACAAACAGCAAATCTAAATTCTGATATTCTCCTTTCCTGTTAACATTAATGTAAGGTCTGTACCAGCAGAGAGAACAGAATATCAGTCAGTACTTCCATCACTTCAATCTGAAAAGAGAATTTTGCTCTTAAATACCCTTGTTAGATACTGAAGTCAGGTCTCTGACACAACAGTGTAAAGCACTACCACTTGAGCTGTTTTATTAAAAGAAATGCCCCAATCAACAGTCATTTTGACTGATAAAATGCAGATTAAGGAGAGTGTTTAGAAAAAGAATAGTATCAGAGGAGTAGCCGTGTTAGTCTGGATCTGTAAAAGCAGCAAAGAGTCTGTGGCACCTTATAGACTAACAGCCGTATTGGAGCATGACATGCATGACATGCATCTGATGAAGTGGGTATTCACCCACGAAAGCTCATGCTCCAATAAGTCTGTTAGTCTATAAGGTGCCACAGGACCCTTTGCTGATTTTAGAAAAAGAATAATCTCTTAAAATATGCCATTGTTTAACTTAAAACAAAATTATTCTGATCTAAATTGCCTATCAAAATAACAACCAATTAGTTCCTGCAGCACAGCTTGTGGGTTTTTTTCTTCTTAATCTCTTGTGAAACAGAAGGACTAGAGGGATCAGAAAGAAATCTTTTTGTTCTTACCCCTTTCCTGACCAAATGAGGTCAGTCACAAAGGTGTCTGTGCACATAAACCAAGGCTTTTCAGCCACCCAGTCATTCTCTGATATCATTCATTGTTTCTTCATTACAGCTGTACTCATAGCCCCAAAAGCCCCCTGTTAATGCAGTTTAAACTAACTTCAACCTTTTAAGACCAAAAACATCTCCTCCGCCATGATCTCTCACATTGCAGGGGGAAAGAAATAAATGGAATTAATCCAGGGATGAGCCTGACTCAGAGACCACAAGTTACTTAAATTATATAATAGAAACAATGGTGGCTTCTCTCTGAAGACTGCTGCCACCCAGTAATGGTGCTAAAGCAATAGCGATGTAAAGAAACACCACATGATATTTCCTATATCTGTGTACTTTAGAACATGATACATAAGACATAATGCTGATTTGGGTTTGTTCCGCTCTTAGCAATTTGGTGGCTTGCAGGAATTCTGGAGGTACAGTACTTTGAAAGTTAAGTCTCCATAGTAACATGATGAATGACTAGCCAACCTCATGGAGTGGTATCAGGTGCAATGCCAATTCGCCCTTATTTGCAATGCGAAGTAAAAAACAGTAATATCCCAGGCCTGTAGTCAGTACATGTGTGAAACTTGTGTTGAAGTCAGTGGGAGTTTTGTGACTGACTGTTCAGACACTTTATTGTGGCAGGTGTCGGTAAATGGACAGTGAGTCTCCCATGCTGGAATTGATCTTGGGCTGTTCCGTACATGCTCTCTATCACAAAACAGATTTTGAAGCCAACTAGCCCTATGTATATGGGTGTGCGCACGCCCATTTTAAATCCAGTCTTATAGTTAATTTTGAGATGGATTTTGTTGTATAAAGACCCCAGACCTCACTTGAGAACAGGATTTTCCTGGGTGTTTAATGAATGCAGCTTGACATTTTTTGGCTGAAACCTTTCTGGTTGAAAAATGAGGTTTCACTGAAAACCATGTGTTTCTGTAGGAAAATATCACTCTGGGTGATTTTTTTTTCTATTTTTGATAGGGAAATTTTGAAACGATATTTCAAATTGAAAGTTTCCCCCCATCACCCTTGCTCCTCCTTTTTAGTGACTGAATACAATAACACGAATAATGTCCAAGGCTACCTTCCTATACTTTGTCATTTCACCCCTTTTCCTTCTCTCCTCTCTCTCCCCCCAAAAAAAAACTTTTCAGAGCTTCTCCAACTTAATAAGTTTTGCAAAGTTTGAATTTCACTTTTCCGTTTGACACTTGGGAACCCTTCCAAAGTTGGAGAAGTTTTGAAAAGTTAGAGTGTAAAAAGGAGTGTGGGTGGGAGTTGGGTAGGATGGTTCCTGGACATTATTTGTTTCATTGCACTCAGCGACAAACAAAAATAAAGGAAGACAAAGTGAGTGTGAGGAGGGATACCCTAAAACTGGAAAGAAGCTCGTCTTCAAAAATAAAAATGAAATTAAAATTTGATTCCAAATTGAAATAAAAATCATGTCATCCAGAAAATTTCTTGAAAATCAAATGAAAAAAATCCCATGAAATAATGTTTTTTTTCTACCATTTCTGAGTATGTTTTGGAGCTGCTTTCTCCTTCCATTTTGTCCTAAGACCATCTCAAAATGAACTAAGAAAAGGGATTTGGATACAAAAGAGTAAACTGAGAATGAATAGATCCTCAATATCATGCTTTAAAATGTTTGTAATGCTCCTGTGTATCACTAAGTGTACTATTTTAGCCAGCTACGTGTCTTCTGTGTTCTAAGAAGGGAAGTAATTGGAACATGTTGTCCGGCCCGCTGCTATACAAACATGCTAAGTACTTTTCACTCTGGAAGAAGAAAGTACAAGTAAACTTGATTTCGCATAGACTACTGAAATATTTTGGTGCAGTAAGAGTACTTTCTTAGTTATTACAATTTCATGCTATTCTGAATCATTACTATCAACAAATCTGGGAACTTTGGAAAGGCCATATCTCAAAAAAATAAAAATAAATGAATAAATTACAGCCTCAACTGAATGCATCGTTTTATAAAAGAACAAGAATCTGAAAAAAATCTGTTGTCCTTTGAGTGACATTTTATATAATTGCAGGTTTACAGGGAATATGGAATTTTCATATATCAAAGATAGGAATAGTTCTGACAGCCTTTCAAGTGGCCTCTAAATTAATAGTCTGGTACAAGTCATTGTTAAGGAAAAATCTTTTCCCTTCTGCAACACTGGAGACATTTGCTTATCAACCTATAAAATATACATTTTAAACAATAATACATTATTATTGAAACATTGATTTCTGATCATAGCAACAATGAAGTCTATATCAGAATCTGCAAAAGGAAAAAGAAATTTGCAGTATCTAGGTATCCTTTCAACAACTGATGAGTTATAACTACAGGATCAGGAAAATCAAATACCATGGGAATGTCTTTGCATTGATCCAAAACAAAATCCAAAACAAAATTTCTGATATTGTAGTTACCAAGAAACCCTGCTTTTCAGTCTAGTTAGTATTTTTATTTATTTATTTATTTTTTAAACAAAAGCAGTATGTCTGGGTGCTTGGTTTACTTCCTTTAAATATGACAAATACCTTTAAAAGACTGAATAAACTTGGGATCAGATTTTGTGTTTTTAAAAACTACGAACTCTGTAACAGACTGACCTGATTTCCAGTCCACAGGTAATTTTCATCTTACAAAAAATTCCCAACAAATCTCTGGTGGTGCCCCTTTCCATCACCTCTTCGCGAGGAACATGTTGTGAAAGGTGATTAACAGAGAAGAAAGAGATAGGAAGCAAGACATCCCTAGGCATGTCACGGGGGAAAGTCAGGGCAAACTCCTACGGTACACTTTAGCAGTTTGAGTTCATGGCCATCTGAGTAGTGCAGACTTGGCAAAAATATAACCTGCCTCGGCTCAGAAAGGGCAGGGAGCGAGCAGTCCCGCTCCGCTGGAGCTGCGGGAGGCGAGGGACACCTGAGAAACTTGCTTTGAAAACTTACCTCCCCCTCCCGCGACTCTCGGTGAGGGATGATGTCTGTAGTGAGCAAATCAGCGCCTCCCCAGCCGGGATCGGGTGGCTGCAGAGCCGCGTCTCACAGCTTGGAGCGGAGTGGAAGAGCTCTGGGGCTCGCGAGCCTCCCAGGCATTTATCAGCCAGCGGGGCGGGGAGGAGCGGGGAGAGAGAGAGATTTTGCAAGGCTGCCCACTGTGCAGTGAGAATTTCCTGGCAGAGCCCCCGGGAAAACCCCGCGGCTGTGCAGGGCGAGAGGGGTCACGCTGGCACCGCCACGTGCCTGGCGCCCGGCCAGCTCTGGCTGACCCGCTGCGGGGCGCAGCAGCTGCAGGAGCCGGGCATGGCTGGGGACGCAGCGCTGCGGGAGCCGGTGGGACACGGGGGGCCCTAGGCATGGGGCTGGCTCTGTGCCCACTGCCCAGGCTGGGAGGGGCAGCATGTTGCTCTGGCTGATGGCGGCTGCCCAGCAGCGCTGGGACAGGAGAGTGGCCCTGAAACTGGCCTAACTGATGCCAAGGCAGGGCTGGGCTGGGCTCAGCTAGGTCAAGTGACGGGGCAGCTTGAGAACAGCCTGTGCCCTGCCCTTACCACCACCCACTGCCAGGCACAGCCCTGGTGGGAACCTGAGCCCTTCAAAGTAGGGGTGGGCCTAAGGTGGGTCCCTTGAGATCGGGGCGGCTCCAGGCACCAGCGCAGCAAGCACGTGCCTGGGGCAGCAAGCTGTGGAGGGCGGCCTGCCAGTTGCTGTGAGGGTGGCAATCAGGCAGCCTTCCGCAGCTTGCCTGTGGGAGGTCTGCCAGTCCTGCGGCTTTGGTGGTAATTCGGTGGCAAGTACGCCAAAGGTGTGGGACTGGCAGATCACCCACAGAAATGCCGCCTAATCTGCGTGACTGCCGTGCTTGGGGCAGCAAAAAACATAGAGCTGCCTCTGCCTGAGATGGGGCCTTGCACCCTCCCCAAACTCAGTGGAGCTACTCTCGTTTAAGTGGCAAGATCTGCAGGTGTCTATGGCCCACCCTCGCTGGAAGGAAGCAACAGTCACCTATTACACCCCTTGCTCAGAAGCCTCACCGTGGAGCCAGGAGGGTGCAGGAAGATAACAGCCAGTCAACTGGATTTGAGCAACAGGTTGTTTTCTGGGGGATGTTAGCTCATAATTCCTCCATGCAGGGGACAAGCCTTCCAAATCTTCTCTGTAGCTGCCTCTATGCTTTCTGGCAAGGCATTATATCAGAATAGAGGCTTTGGGCTGGGAACACATGCCAGTGATTTTGATATTATTGGAATTTCCCAATTATTACTAGCTGCAAATGCTAGAAAGTTGGCTGGCTTTGGTCTGTTTCCTGCCCAGTGATTTATCTGTAAAAGTCCTAGATGGGAACTGTTCGGAGTGGCTGTGTTACGCAAAAGTCCTGAAGCTGCAGATCCAGGGAAACAACATTTTGTAATGTAACAAATGATAATGCAGGCCAAAGACAAACATACAGAGAGTGGGGAGCTATCAAATGTTAAAAGCCAGGGAACAGCTCATTCTTTTGGAGAGAGGAGGTGACTTTTCTAGTTACCTTCATCTAAATAAGTCACTGGTTTTGCCCAACCTGATCACTAACCCAGAATATAAAGAGTGTCACTGTTCTCTTTGGAGAAAGTACAGCATTTAAGAGGTAAGGAGGAGAGGAGAGGGACACAATCTTTTTTTTTTTTTTTTTTTTGGTCAGCATCACACTGACACAGTAAGGGAATGGACTCCAATGATGCTTGAGTATTTTCGTGTCTGCTATAATAAGTACTTTGAAGCAGCATGCTATGCTAAACTAGCTCCCTTGGGATTCATGCCAATCACAAGACAATGAATTAGAGAGCTGGGTAGGGGAACAAGGCACAGTCTAAACAGTGCAGACTGTGGGCAAAGGAACTAGAGAGACAAGGTGGGTGAGGTAATACCTTTTACTGGACCAACTTTAATAACAGAAGTTGTTCCAGTAAAAGATATTACCTCATCCACCTTGTCTAGCTAATATCCTGGGACCAACAGGACTACAACAACACTGATAAGCTACCCATAGGTGCCAACTCTGTGGGTACTCCAGGGCTAGAGCACCCACGGGGAAAAATTACTGGGTGCTCTACACCCACTGGCAGCCAAGCAGCCAAGCTCCCTGCCCTGGCAGCCAAGCTTCCCGCTCCACCTTCTCTCCTCCTTCGCCTCCTCCCCTGAGCACGCCTCCAGGGCTCGTTTTAGGAAGTGCGGGGCCCAGTTTGAACATTTTCGGCAGGGCCTCAGCGGGGATGACAAAAAAAAAATGTAAAAAAAAAGCCTTTCATTTCTTAGCAACCGATTCTCTATAAAAAGTTCTGATTTAAGGGATGTGCCACAGTATGTATTTTTTGTACCGATAGGATTACCATACGTTCATATTTTAAAATTTAAAAATGCCTCCCGGATGGCGATTTAAGAACCAAAAAGCCTGACAGGTCTGGGAAAATACGGATGTATGTTAACTCTACCTAAAGTTCTTTTTTAAAAAGATGGGCCTGAACTAGAAATGAGCTCCGTTTCACATGTGTGGGTCCCCCCCATTCCCTGGGGGTGTGCTAGGGTGACCAGATGTCCCAATTTTATAGGGACAGTCCCGATTTTTTGGTCTTTTTCTTATATAAGATCCTATTACCCCCCACCCCCTGTCCTGATTTTTCACACTTGCTGTCTGGTCACCCTAGTGGTGTGCACATGTGGGTCCCAGCTGCTTGCTGCCCCACTCATTGAAGCAGGTGTGTAGGGTTACTGCCCTGGGAACTGCAGGGCACCAGTAGACATGGGGCTGACTGGAGGCAGGGCATGGGCTTACTGATGATAGGATCTGGCTGCAGGCAGGGCAAGGGTTGCAGAGCTGGTTGGAGACAGGGGTGTGTGGGGTGGACTGGCTGGCTTCAGGTAGGGCCACAGGGGGGTGCGGCAGGGGTTGGCGGGGCTGGAGGAAGAGTAGTGCGGGACTGGCTGGCTTCAGGCAGGGGGGTGCGGCAGGGGTTGGCTGGAGACAGGGCAGGGGGTGCGGGGCTGGTGCGGGCAGGGCAGGGGGTGCGGCAGGGCTGGCTGGAGACAGGCTGGCTGCGGGCAGGAGGTGCAGGACTGGGAGGAGACAGGGAAGGGGGTGCGGGGCTGGCTGCAGACAGGGGCTGGCTGCGGGCAGGGGGTGCAGGGCTGGCTACAGACAAGGGCTGGTATGGGCAGGGCAGGGGGTGCAGGCCTGGCTGTAGGCAGGGGCTGGTGTGGGCAGTGCACGGGGTGCGGGGCTGGTGCGGACCGGGGGTGCAGCAGGGACTGGCTGCGGGTACATGGGGTAAAGCCCACCCTGTAGGTGAGTGCTCTCTCCTCCTTCCTCTTTCACCGGGGTAGCAGCAGCAGCCCGGGGCTCGGCGGCTATTAAAAGGGCCCAGGGCTCCCCTGCTTCCACTGCCCCGGCCATGTAAATAGCCATAGGAGCCCTAGGGAAGCAGCAGTGCTCCCGCAGCTATTTAAGGGACCGGGGTGGCAGAAGCAGCTGGAGCCCCCCACTACCTCAGGGCTCTGGGGGCTATTTAAAGGGCCCGGAGCTCCCCTGCTTCTACTGCCCTGGCCCTTTAAATAGCCCCCAGAGCCTTGGGGAAGGGACAAGGCTCTGGCGGCTGTTTAAAGGGTCAGGGCGGTAGAAGCAGCAGGAGCCCCGGACTTTTTAAATAGCCCCCAGAGCCTCGCAGCCCTATCCCAGGGCTCCAGCAGTGGGGCTCTGGTGGCAATTTAAAGGGCCTGGGGCTCCAGCCCCTGCTGGGAGCTGGGAGCCCCAGGTCCTTTAAATTGCCCCCTGGGGAAGCCAGGCCACCCAGGTACAGCGCACTGGCTCTTGCCGGTACTCCGTACTGGGGCTTGGGTGCAGGGCCCTCTTAGGGGCGGGTCCTGATTCAGGGGAATTGGTTGAATTGGCCTAAAGCTGGCCCTGAGCGCCTCCTCCCAGCACTTGCCACCGCCAAGCAGCTGTAGCAGTAGCAAGCTCCTGGAGGGAGGGGGAGGAGCAGGAACATGGTGCACTCAGGGGAGGAGACGGGGCAGAGGTGGGGCTGATGCAGGGATGTGGGGAAGGGGTTGGAATGGGGGTGGAGCGGGGCCGGCGCTGTGGAGGGGGCACTCACCTCGGGTTTGAGGGTCAGCAGGGAGGTGAGCAGCCCGGGGATGTGGTTGGTGGTGATGTCCCGCGCCAGCTCAGGGATGTATGTGGGGGTGGAGCGGGGCCGGAGGCGGAGGGGGGTTGAGCACCCACCGGTGCCATTAGACGTCAGCGTCTATGGTTAGATCTTTCAACGACCATTGATGCTATCTATCTGAGGCTGTGGTTCTTGGTGGGAATGGGTAGGGTTGTTCTCAAATGGCTTTGATAATTTCTGGAAAGGAGGAGTGTTCATAGGCACTTATTCATCGGTACCTATAGGGTGCCATAGTATCCTCCTACTCTTAAATATACATAAAGGCTAGTGGGGGAGATCATATGAAACTATGGTCTGAGATAACATCAGTATGTGGATGGCAAAATGCACCACTATATGCAGCACTTTCAATTCTATCATTATTGCCTTTTTCTTGGCTATTAGACTGTTTCTTTGCCAGCCAACTTTTTTTCATTGGGATTAAAGACGATTGGTTAAAACTCAATGCAGCAAAGACTGAATAATGCCCATTGGGGCATTATATAGTCTTTGCTGTATTGTGAGATGCTGCATTGTGAGGTGGTGATTGGTGGTGGTTGCCCCTTATTCATAAGTCAGGCTCTCAGTGGTGAAATGGCTGCAGAATTTGTCATCATCCTTGATTCCTCTTTCAGCATATATGACTATGTTGTGATCATAGGCAATAGTCATCCTTGATAAGTCTGTCTCACCTGGAAAATCCAATGGTTTTTCTTGGGATGTAGATCCATAATCATGAATATCTTTGTCACATCCAGCCTGGACTGCTGTGCACCTGATTAGTCTTGTCTTGAAATTTATTCCAAGGCTACAATTCTGGAGAACACAGGTTGTTCACTTGCTTCTTGGAATATGCCCTCTGCAGACTACTTTGATTGCCAATATGCTAAAGCATCCTCATCAAAATAACTGACACCCTAGACAAAGTGATCTCTAGGTTTTACACAACCCCCTGAAATTATATTTCATGGTAGTTCTATATCTTGTCTGATGGGTAGTTTTAAAGTTTTGTGTGTGTTTTTTTAATCTCAGATGGAAACCAAAATACCAGTAACTGAAGTTTCACTAGAATAGCATCATCACCAACAAGTCAAATGTAAGAAAATAATTGGCATAAAATGTTGATAAAAATTCTTTAAATGATTAGCAGGGCAGAGTTAGGCTGTGAAGGTTTGCCCTACCCTGGCTGGTGCAGAAAGGTACATTTTTGCAATGGGAAGTGAGCTATTGTGTAGTTGTGATGGTGTCTGATACTGTAAGTACTTTGTTCTGGAAATTGCTGAGCATCATCATCAACCAATGGGTGCAGAGCACCTCACAGGACAGGACAAATTATTTTTGTTTTGTGACTGCATGTCCAACAGAATAGAGAGACTGAAATGAGAATGGCTGCTTGGCTGACTTATTTCATAAAGACCTCTGAACAGATAATAAAGTCTGTCAGCTCCTGTCAGCCTAGGCCAGACTTGAATAGTTGCTTAGAGGTGTCCCCAAAACCAGGGGTTCTCAACCTTTTTCTTTCTGAGGCCCCCCACAATGTGCTACAAAAACTCTAGGGCCCAGCCGCGAAGGGGGTAAACTTGAGGATCTGGGCCGGGCGGTGGGGGCGTCGGAAGGGGCGGCACTCAGGCATAGGTGTAGTTTGACTTCTATTCTGGGTGGGCAGGAGTCTGTGTGGGTTGAGTCAGCTCTGCACGGTGGGGGCCAGGAAGGGAGGATCACCTCCATCTCCGACTCACCTCAGCTCTTGCACTGTAGTTTCAGAGAAGGGCAACACCCCTATGTCCCCCCAACTCTGCCCATGGGCTCAGGGCTTCTGCCCTGCAGGGGGCACCAGGGACCAGGGCTTGAATCCCACAGTTCCTGGCTTCAGCCCCATGGGAGGTTCTGGGGCTCAGTCTCTGAGATTTAGCCGCGAAGCCTCGTGGCCCACCTGAAAGGGTTCATGGATGTCCAGAGGTCTGTGGACCCTCTGTTGTGAACCGCTGCCATAAACTGTCCTAACACATCTGTCAGTCAGGTCTTTTCCTAAAATTTATTCAGCAATGTCCATGAGCCTGGGCTGGTGTTTTCTCCTCCTCTTTATACCTTTATTTGGATTTATGTCAATTCCACAAGGCAATACTGTTGTGTTTGGATGGGGTTACCATGGGACATCTTGTGGAAAGCCAACCTCTCACCCTGGATTTGATGCCTGTCCTGTAGTTTCCTTCATAATAATTTTCTGAAACCAGCTCACTTGGTAGGACTCAGATATTGGAGAGAATTTTTTAATGTATTGTGACTTAATTATATTCGAGCAGGAGGCCACTTGGCAGCTTTCCCCCCCTCGATATCTGTGCTTTATAAGTTCTCACAGATGTGTATTTCTGCTGCTGTAACCATAGTTGGTATTTTATGCTGTATGTTTAGCAGCTTTGAAACTAAAATGTAATGAATGAACTGAAGCTATAGTAAAAAAAATATTAATGACATTGATCAAGATATATAATGAAAATCAGATCAAGCAATCAAACTAGAGACCTACTGATTATGTACAGGACAGTATTTAGCTCACTGTTTGTAATCCACCGTGCTATCGACTCCTGGAAAATTCATTTTCAGTACTAGCCTTCTTGCTGGGAACTTCTGAAACTAAGGAGTTAAAGGCTGAAATTTCATGGAGTACGTTGAAAAACATCCTATTGAGAAGCCAGTTCTTCAGGACCACATATGTTTTACATTTCCCTTTCTTTTGTTTATTGTTCTAAACATGATCATTATTTTCAGCTGAGGAACAAGCAGTAGGAACAGATGAAGATATAAGGTCAAATTCAATGCTAGTGTAATTCCTTTGATGTAATTAGAGTTGTGTCAATTTTAGTAGGACTGGTATATGATGTTATGTTTGTGATAGTACAATTAATTGCAGAGACAGATTGTAATGCATATTAAGACCATGCCATAATTAACTATACTTAGATGAGTAAATAACTTCTGATGACAGCATGATAAGCTCCAGGATAGATTGGTTGAGTGGTTTCTAATGTCATCAGGCCATTGAGATGTGCCAAGCCTTTTTCAAGGTCTTTATGTGTTTAGTGTGCAGTGTAGTTGAATTATGTCACAGATACATGTTTATTAAAATAGTTATGCAAAACTGTCCTTGGACTTGCTTTTTTAAATTACATTCAGGATGTTAGAGGAATATTACCTATTCTCTTTTATACAGTTCAATTTCAAGACCAGCACTCACTATTATGCTTGTGCTATTGGAGGTGATTCAGCTAATTATCATACAAATGGCAAGTTCATTGGAATACTGCAACCCTTGTTAAGTACTGTAAAGTTGTTCTGGATTTTCTCTTAAAAATAATGTTTAGAACCTTTCAGACATGAAATATAGTGATCAAGTTACCAGAGCAGTGAAATAAATATCTAACTCTTATTCAGTGCTTTTCATTAGTAAATCTCAAAATTTTTATCTCCTAGTTGATTTAGGGATTACAGATTTCTCTTGCAAAATATATACAGTGGAACCCTCCTTTAGTGATATGGTTTTTGTCACAAAATGACTTGCTATAAGCTGAGTTTCTCTATGATAGGAAAGGACCTGTCTGACAAAAGATCCACTTCTCTACTACACCCCAAGTGTGGTGTCAAGGCCTCTCTCCAGGACCTGCAGTTTCAGGACATTGGCAAGTAGGGTTATAAACACATTCTTTGGAAGGGCACATTTTTTCTCACAGCTTTAGCAAAGCAGAAACTAGGGATCCCTCCTTGCCCACTCCTCCAGTGGGGGAAGTGACAACTTCTCTGCTGTGGCTGAAAGGAAGAAGATGAAGGTGATAATTCCAGTGAAATGCATGAATTGTCCCCTGTCTAGTAGACCACAGCTGCTGCATTCCAAAGGGATTAGTACAATAATTTCTAATCCTTTAATTATTCTTGTGGTTCTTCTCTGAACTGAACAGCACAAAGAACCATTGAATGTGTTCCCAGACATCACAGCAACACACCTGGGTGAGTGCAGCACAAAAAAGATCTGTCGGGATGCAAGACAAATGCCTAAATATCCATAGAGCAGAGGGGACACACGATGGTAGGGAGGGAGCTTCTAGACAGTAGGTGTCGTCTCAGGTCTCAGCAAGCTGATTTAATTAACAAGGCAGTTTACTTAAGCCTGGGGTCAGCTACTTAAAGAGGAAATGCACTTTTTTCTCTCACACACAGGGTATGTGTATATGTCTGCCCTCTCTCCTTTCCTGCTGCCTTGTAGGGTGTTGTAAGAGTTAATCCTTCAGGGCTCAGTGAATTGCTAGTTCATTTAGCAGTAAGGCATTCCCTAGGAACTATCCCACCCTCTGACTCCTCCATCTCAACCAAACTTCACAATCATCATCACTGTGTACCAGTATTAAATTGTTTGTTTAAAACATATACTGCGTGTGTGTGTGTATATATATATATATTATATAGTCTTTTGTCTAGTGAAAAAAATTTCCCTGGAACCTAACCCCCTCATTTATATTAATTCTTATGGGGAAATTGGATTCGCTTAACATCGTTTCGCTTAAAGTCGCATTTTTCAGGAACATAACTACAATGTTATGTGAGGAGTTCCTGTATAGGATTTCCTTCTGTTAAGAAGAGGAGCAGACAGGAGAGGCCCAGGATGAAGGAAGGACCTGGGATGGGCACTCTGCACCTGTCAGCATACGTCTTGAGAAGGGGACACCTGCATGGAGCAGGAGCGAGCTGTGGAGAAGCCTTAACTCAGGAGGGCTGTGGAACCTTGGAGATAAGGGCTAAGACAAGTCATTAAGGGCAGTAAGACAGCTTTGAGTTGCTTTGAATCTGTGTTTCTACATTAATAAAGAAAGGAACTGGAATGAAGCAGTCATTTGGAGCATGATTTCACCTTCCCCAGCTAATGCAATAGCTCATCAGCTTACAGTCACCTGTAGACACTGACCTGATACCATAAATACATTCAGGCTAATCTGGATCTGAGTGATCTTATCCATGAGGAAATTAGAAATCTCATCTCACCTGTTAGGTCCCTCAGCCATAAGGAAGGACACCACACAGTAAGAAATAAGGCATATTTGATGGCATCATCACTGACACGCAAAGTACTCAACTCCCTACAAACCCACCAACATAGGGTGTGTCTACACTGCATCTGAGAGTGAGCTTCCCTGCCTGGGTAGACAGACTTGCCCTGGGTGGGGGCAGAGGGTTCAAGCTAGTATGCTCAAAATAACAGTGTAGATGTTGTGGCTGTAGCAGCAGCAACTTGGGCTCTCAACAGCACCCGATATCCTGGGTTTGAGCTCAGGTGGCTAGCCAGTGTCTCTGCCACAGCTGCAACATCCACACTGCTATTTTTACTGTGTTAGCTTGAGGCTGGTTAATGAAAATCTGTTTACTTAAGCAAAATCACTGTCATCAACAGAGGAAGGAGAGAGCTGGCACCTGAAAGCAGCCAGAACTGGCATCATTGTACCTGGGGGTGGAGGTGGGGAGAAAGAAGGCATTGGGGGTGATGGTGATCATAACAGAGAGCTAGATGTTGGAGGAATCTGCTCAGCATCTTATATGTATATACACAAATAAAAGGAGTATGGAGAATAAACAAGAAGAAATGGAAGTGCTAGTACATAAGATAAATTATTACTTAATTGGCATCACAGAGCCTTGGTGGGATAATCTCATGACTGGAATACTGGTAAAGAGGGGGATAGCTTGCTCAGGAAAGACACGCAGGTAAAAAAGAGAAGAGGTATTGTGTTATCCATCAAGAATATATTAACCTGTTCTGAGGTCCAGAAGGAAGTGAGTGGCAGATGAGCTGAAAGTCTCTGTGTAAAGATAAAAGGAGAATAAAAAACCAGGGGGTGACATCATGGTAGAGGTCTATTACACACTACCAAATTAGGGAGAGGAGGCCAGTGAGGCATTTCTAGAACAAATGACAGAAATATCAGTAACACAAGACATGGTAGTAATGAGGGATTTTAACTACCCAGACATCTGTTGAAACATTAAATGTCCAGTAAGTTCTTGGCATGTACTGGGGACAATTTTTTGTTTCAAAAGGTGCAGTAAGTAACCAGGAAGAGGAGGGGAAGCCATTTTAGACTTGATTCTGCCTGACAGGGATGAATTGGTTGTGAATCTGCAGGTGGAAGGCAACTTGGGTGAAAGTGATCAAGAACTGATAGACTTCATGATTCTAAAGAAAGAGATGAGTGACAGCAGCAAAATAAGGACAATAGATGTGAAAAAAGCAGACTTCAACAAACCCAGAACTGATAGGCAAGATCCCATGGGAAGAATATCTAAGGAAAACAGAGTTCAGGAGAGCTGGCAGTTTCTCAGAGAGACAATGTTAAAAACACAACAGCAAACTATCCCAATGCGAAGGGAAGATGGGAAGAATGGTAAAAGGCCAATATGGCTGCATCAGGAGCTCTTTCATGACTGAAAATCAAAAAGGAATCCTTCAAAAAGAGGAAACATGGACAAATTGCTAAAGGTGAGCACAAAAGAATAGCACAAGCATGTAGGGGCAAAGCCAGAAAGACTAAGGCACATCATGAGTTACACGGAGCAAGGGACATAGAAGGCAATAAGAATAGGTTCTTTAAATACATTACGGGCAAGAGAAAGACAAAGAAAATGGAAGAAATAATTAGTGGGGAAGGAGAGCTAGTAATGGATAACTGAGGACTGGGGTGTTTAATGCCTATATGCTACAGTCTTCACTAAAAATTTAATTGTGCACAGGTACTTAACACAATTAATATTACCATTAAGGGGGGAAGGAACACAAGCCAGAATAGGGAAAGAACTAAATTAAAGAATATTTAATTAAATTAGCTGTATTTAAGATGGCAGGACCTGATGAAATTCCTCCTAGAATACTTAAGGAACTAGCTGAAGCAACCTTGGAACCATTAGTGATGATCTTCGGGAGCTCATGGAATCAGGTCAGGTCCCAGAAGGCGGGAGAAGTGCAAACCCAGTACCTATCTTTAAAAAGGGGAACAAAGAGGACTGGGGAAATTGTAGACCAGTCAGCCCAACTTTGCTATTTGAAAGAGATGAACAAATTAGTAAAAAATCAATTTGTAAGCACCTACTGGATAATGAGGTTTTAAGGAATAACTTACATGGACTTGTCAAGAAGAAATTATGCCAGATAAACTTAATTTCCTTCTTTGATGGGGTTACTAGCTTGGTGGATATGGGGAAGCAGTAGATGTGATATATCTTGATTTTAGAAAGCTTTTTGACACAGTCCCACATGACAGTCCCATCAGCAAATGAGGGAAATGTTGTCTGCATGAAACTATTATAAGGTAGTTGCACAACTGGTTAAAAGACTGTACTCAGAATGTAATTATCAATGGTTTGCCGTCAAACTGGGAGAACATATCTGGAGGGGTCCCACAGGAGTCAGTCCTAGGTCTGATGGTATTCAATATTTTCCTCAATGACTTGTATAATGGAGTGTAGAGTATGCTCGTAAAATTTGCAGATGACACCAAACTGGGAGTAGGTGGAGGTCACAAGCACTTTGGGGGACAAGATTAGAATTCAAAATGACCCTGCGACATTTTAGAACTGGTCTGAAATCAATAAGCTTAAATTCAATTAAGATAAGTGCAAAGTACTACATTTAGTTATGAAAAATCAAATGCACAACTACCAAATGGGGAATAACTGGGTAGGTGGTGGTACAGCTGAAAAGGATCTGGGGGTTATAGCAGATGTCAAATTGTATATGAGACAACAATGTGATACAACTGCAAAAAAGGCTAATATTCTGGGTTGTGTTGTATATAAGACATGGGCGGTAACTGTCTCACTGTATTTGGCACTGGTGAGGCCTCAGAGGTAGTAATGTATCCAGTTCTGGGTGCCATACTTTAAAAAAATGTGGACAAATTGGAAAGATTCCAGAGGAGAGCAACAAGAAGGAGACAAGGTTTAGAAAACTTAATGTATAAGCAAAGGTTAAAATAATTGGCCATGTTTAGCTTTGAGAAAAGACTAAGGGGGGACCTGGTAACAATTTTCCACTATATTAAGGGTTGTTATAAAGATGACGGTGATCAATTGTTCTCCATATGCATTTGAAGATAGGACAAGAAGTAATTGACTTAATCTACAGCAATGGAGATTTAGGTTAGATATTAGGAAAAAAACTTTCGAACTGTAAGGATAGGTAAGCACTGGAATAGGCTTTCAAGGAGGGTTATGAAATCCCCATTATTGGAGTATTTTAAGAACAGGTTAGACAAACACCTGCCAGGCATGGTCTAGGTATACTTGGTCCTGCCTATGTGCAGGGGGCTAGACTAGATGACCTCTCAAGATCCCCTTCCAGCCCTACATTTCTGTGATTCTATAGTACCACCCAGGGCCATCATTAGAACATCTTTCCCACAACATTGCTCCTGCCGTGACCTGTATCCTTTCCTGAAGAGCACTGAAGGTTTCCACATGAAACTGACAGCAAGATTTAGTTAAAGGTGCCTATAAACATTTTGTTTCCCATTGAAGCGATATATTCTTGTTCTTGCCCTTTTAACCAGTCAGTATTTGTATTGTTCACACACATGCATGTGTTCAGCCACATCCTCATGCACACTGTAGAACAGTTATAATGAAACTCCTTTTTTACCGCGGTAGCACTAATGTCCTGAATTGTCAATGGATCCTTACTCCCTCAAAGAAAAACTTTAAACTGATGATAGTGAAACTTCACACCACTCTGAGGGTATGTCTTCACTGCAAAACTAGCTAAGGCTCTTACTCAAGTGTTGCCCCTAACTCCCCTCCCCACAATGGACACACAAAATCCTCTTGTGACAGCTATCACAGGCCTGTCTTGAGTCTACTGCATTTGATGTTATGAATCGTATCTGTATGCATGAGCCAGCCCTTGAAAGTGTAACAATTTCAAAGACTGTTATATCGAGATGGACCAGATAATATCCATAGAATATTCAGAGACCTGTAATAGGCGTTATATGTATTTGTGTGATCCTTCCTTGCTGAGGGATTTCCTTGTAGAATCTAAAATCACAAGGGAGTGATTGAGGCAAAATCCCAAAGCTGATGCAGATTCCCAGCCTTTGAGGCTTGAGCTCCTGGGCAAAGGGGCAACAACTAGCTTCATCTGTTTTCATGAGGCTGGGAGAAGAGCTGGAGGTATAAAGAACCACCTTGAACTGGCAGGGGAACCTTCATTTTTATTCCACAGGCAGACATTGTTCAACCCAGACCAGCAGGCATTGCTAGGGTGTAGGCTACAGCCTGGGTTCTGCTTTCACCTTAGGCTGGTGACCCACCCGTTTTGCAGTGAGGACCCAGGCTAAATCATTCAAATGCAGATTGTCTTCCAGTGGCTTCCCGGGATTTCCCTCATGTGTCCATAAAGACAAACACGTTCACCCACAATTCACTGGGAAAGAATCATGGCATTTGTCCCCAGGTCCTAGCAATACATACGGGGAGTGCAGAACCAGTGAGGATGCCGTAAGTTGAATCTAGCTCTTCACTGTGGCTGCTCACACCTGAACTAAGCTAATTCGGATACTTAGATCCAGGTGCTTATTGCCTGTGTTAACTCTATAGAGACTACATAGTCGGAGTGTTGCAAGGCTTGTCTTCTTGAAGCTAGTATTTTGAAATAAATTTTCTTGCAACTGTTGCTGTGCAGTAGCTCCAAAAGCCCACACTTGCTAAGTTACTTGCAGAGTTTTCCAAGATCATCAGTGGACAGACACACATTCAATGTGGATTGAAGTGTTGTACATTTGTACAAACATTCTGCTGTATACTCCTAGGAGATGTGTTGTGCCCTCCATACTTTCCCCAGAAGCTCCTGTGTCTGACCTTAACATTGTAATGCACATTCTCTCCTTGACAACTCTTCTCCCCACCTTTTCCTCTTCCCTCTATCTTGCTGTCCTCACAGTATCCACGACCTTCGGCTCTGCTCTTCCTTTCTCTTCCCTGTTTCTTTTCACTGTTGTTTTATTTGATTTATTTCATTCTTTCCAAGTTCTCTGTTTGGCCCCATTATCTTAAGTGCAGCCTTTCCTGCTTCTTGCTCTGAGATGACATTCCACTCACATTAAATTCTTTTTCTGGAGGCAGGATTTACAGCTACTGCAATGTGACAGGAATTAGAGGCCCTTGAAGAATAGCCAAGAATGCAAAATTTAAGATAGCAAAATCAATATTTGACTTGTCACCATATCCTGGGAATGTGCTGAAAGCAGTCTAGATATATCCTTATTCTTATGATGAGAAGAGGGTAGCTTGTGCCCAGTTCTGTTAGGAGATTCTTGAACCCGCTATCCCCTACCTAATGGAATCAATGCCTATGGTGTTTGGACTTGTTAAAAGGTAAACAACCCAGAAAATTCAAACAGAGGATCCTAGAGGTGGATGGGTGGAGATGACCGTATCAGAAGAACAAACATTGAGCCACATTACGGTAAAGTCTCAGCAGTCCTGTTTACTGACTGGTGTCTCTGTTACAGTCAGGCATTTAATTTCATAATCATGTCCCAGTAACACTTCCTGTTAATGCTTAAGGTTAAACCCTGAGTGGTTACATATTCTTCAGCATGTGCATCCCTGTAATGCAGTCTCCTTTATTACATCAATTTGACCCCGCCCCCCCCTTTTCTTTTTTAGCATGGTAGTAAGTCACAAGGTTCGAAATGAAATTGGCCTCATAAGGATTTGTGAGGCATCTGCACCAGAATGACTAGATCCAGGAAAAAGCAGTTACCCACTGGACTAATTTTAGTACTGTGAGACCTTTTCTTTTTTTTTGTGGTTACCAAAATTATGGCCTAGGGAACAGAACCATCCCACGTGGAAATGAATGCCAGCAAAGCCACACTTATGTCAACAATCTGCTGCTAACAGCATAGGAAGTTACTTGGGGAAAAACAGATCTGTCTGAAGTAATGATCCTCGACTGGCTCCTTTAGGTGCAACTGCAATACAAATACATAACGATAAATAGCATGAATACAGGCAGACCCAAACAGTCTTCGGAGAGATCCAGATCATCCGTGCTCATTGTGAAACCCAAAAGGGAGGCTTCTTTGGAGAACATTTCTACAATAATACTCCCACTGAGACTGCCCACTCATCGTCCTGCTTCCCTACCTTGCAGAAAAAGCTCCAGGGCCATCCCCTTCATCATGGGGAACCCTAGGACTCCCACAGATTCTGTGTTACCTGCATGAGGACAGGGCTATCCACACACTAGTCCTGGACCTCTGCACCAGCAGTAGCCTTCTATGTCCCCACTAGCTCTTGGACAATGTGATTCAATTGGAGCTGTTCAACCAGGGACTTTCCCTGCCTGTGGCTGCCCCTGTGGAACCAAAGGGAGTTCTGTGAGGAAAAACATACAGCCATAGATTGGTTTAGCTTTTCTGATTAAAGCAACAGGAGGGAACACCATGTGCATACCTCTATGCCTCCTCCCGCCCGTGCCTCCTCCTAGCCTGCCTCAACTTCATTTCCTCCTCCAGTGTTAACCCAGACTCAGGAAGTGGTGGAAGAGGATGATCAAGGCCACCATGAGCAACTCAGAGCAGGCAAATTGTAAGAGAACAGGGCAATGCAGAAAACAAAAGCCAGGATAGTGTGGGTACCCTCTTTCCAGCCTGCTCACCTTCCAAAGAAAACCATAAACAATACAATAAGGGAAAGGGCAAGCAAATAATTCAGGTCTCTGCGAGAAGGAGCATTGCAAACCTTCTGGTAACATGTCCAATAATCCATCAATTATCTTCTTCCAGCAATTCTACCGCTGAGTGATGGAGAGTATTGAAACCAACTATACTCTCATCAGTTATCATAAAGATCGAGTTCAAAACCACAAAAAGAAAAACAAATTCAGAACAGTACTGTGTACAGTGTAATGTTTTGATAGGATTAAAAAAAATGTACACATTGCTATGTGTCTATACTGTAGAAGGCAGTGTCAAAGATGTGTGCCTTGTGCTTAGAGCCGTACAGTGTAATGTTTTGATAGGATTAAAAAAAATGTACACATTGCTATGTGTCTATACTGTAGAAGGCAGTGTCAAAGATGTGTGCCTTGTGCTTAGAGCCGTACAGTGTAATGTTTTGATAGGATTAAAAAAAATGTACACATTGCTATGTGTCTATACTGTAGAAGGCAGTGTCAAAGATGTGTGCCTTGTGCTTAGAGCCGAAGATGGTGATTATCATGGTAATTTTAGTTTCTATGGGAGTTAGTACCACAGTCTAGAAGCAGCCCCTGAGAAAGCTGTCTCCTGGACAGACCAGCTTTATTCTTGTGGCGGAAAGTTCCGTTGTGCCAGAGAAGCAGAATTGCTGACCAGAGACTTCGTCCTGCAGCTGTTAGATATGCTGGGCCGAACGTCATTGAGAACTTTCAAATTAAGGCCTGAGACTGAACTTAACTATTCTTTGGGAAATCAGTGCAGAGAATGGAGGACAGGTTTGATGTGCTTGTGGTAGCCCATGTTGCTGAGGAGATCCATTATTGTTCTGAGTTAGCTGGAGTATCTTAAGGGCAGACGCCTTCATGCTGCATTGTAGTTGTCCAGCCATAATTTACCGGGATGGTGGGTGTGATTCATTTCTTGTACGTGGTGGGTTGCAAGGCTGCTACTAGCAGGTCAAGCTTCTGTACTGGATATGGACTGGACACAGAGCTTTCTTCTTAGAGTGATCCACACCAGATGTGTTCACTAAAGACCTTTAATGTTCGGCCTGGTATGACTGGGGTTAGCTGAAATAATGTATGTTGCACACAGCACCACCTATTGGCTGAACTTCATAATATAGTTTCACTTTCCATTACATCTCCTTTAAATTCTATATTCCTAATATGTACAAAATGTACATTATCTTTGAAATTTGGAATGTATCAGTCTGTTAAACTTCTCTGAATTGTACTGGTTTTCTAATTACACCTCCTGAATGTGTACCAACTCCGTGATCTGGCTATCCGTTAGTGGCGATGCCTGGCTGTGGTCAGTTTGGAGTCCCTTGAATCTTCTTCTTGTTTCGTATTTGCCTCCTGTGGGATTTTCTCTCTCGGCTGTTCTTTCTGAGGAACAAACGGTAGATGTTGAACACTCCACTGTTAGTCGTGGTCACACATGATCTAGGCAATTAATTCTTTTTCTTTATGACAGCTGGAGGTCTCCTTTTTCTCCATCCAGTTTGAGGTGAACACAGCCACCAGGTTCTAGACTGGCAATTCTCTGAATGACATCTGTTATAAAAATATTTGTAAGCTCTTTTCCCACTTTTATCCAATTTGGCCATTCTCTTCATGTCTGACGACTTTGGAGACAGAACTACAGTGCAACTTTGGAAAAGAACCTGAGTTGTCTTCCCATCAGGAGTTGGTGCTTGACTCTATCCAATAGCTGCTGGTGGTGTTGAGCTGTAGCTCAGAAGAGCAAGGAATGGATCTGCTTGCTGTAGGATTTTCTTGACCCTCTGTGCAGCTCTTTCAGCCTCTCTATTCATTTGCGGGTATTGTGGGCTGCCAGCAATATGATCAAAATCATATTTCATTGGAATGACTTGAATTCTGCTACAGTGGGTTGTGGTCTGTTGTCCATCACTAGTTGTTCTGAAATACCAAAGTGAACAAAAATGCACTTCTGTTCCTCGATAACACTGCAACATAATATGTCTTTTAAATATATTATTTCTATATACTTGGAAAAATAGTCCATTACAACCAGGCAATGATGTCCTCTGAATTCACATAAAGCTAGTCTTGTCCAAGTTCTGTGTGGTAGAGGTGCTGTTGTTAAAAGTTCTTTGTGTTATGTTGGTCTGTTAGTTCTGCAATGTTCAGATGGACATACTTTATGTCCTTGCTGATGCTCAGCCCCCACCAGAAGTGGCCTGGGAGGTGGGGGGGGGAGGGGAAGAGGACTTGCAGGGGCTGTAGCCATCCCAAAATTTGCTTTGGCCCCACTATAGCAGCTGCCACACTCTAGCCACCCAGCTCCGAAGGCAGAGTAGAGAGAGTGGCAGTTGCTGGCTGGGTAACTGCTGGCAGCAGTAGAGAATTAAATCTGGGCAGGAGGTCGGGGTGCCTGAGAGCAGCCTGTGGCCCATGGTCCCGTCCACCGGGGCGCACTACTCAGGGCAGATGGAGAGTCTGTGGCTCCACACAGTGGCCCTGACTGACCCACTCCAGCTCGGGCTCCTGGGCCCTGCGCCCTACAGTAGCTGCTCCCAAAGGGTCTGCCGGCCCTGGAGCCAGGTTCCTTGCCAGGACAGCTCTTATGGTCTGCGAGTGGGCAGCACCCCCCACTGCCTGGCTCTGGCTTCCAACCTGGCCATGTGGTGCAGTGTCATGGTAAGTGGGGGAGGGCGCATCCAACCTAATTTTCTGTCTGGTCCACCTCAACCCCCAAAAACACACACACTAGGAAGAGGCTAGCTTTGCGTCTGGCCTGGTCATGGCATTTAGTTAATCCTTAGTATTTCTCGTATTTCATTGGAATTACAATGCAATCATCTTTAATCTTAAATCCATTTGACTTGCTTAATTTTCCATGTACCGCAAAGTAGTCTCTTGTCACTTTCTTAGTGTCCTTTAGATAACTATGGCCCTAATGTTACTTAGAACTTCTTGAAATGATGTGTCTCCTGGAAGTTGCTTTTCGTAGCTGGAGTAGTCCCCTTTTTAGTGGTGGTCTGCATGCATCCACATCCATTCACATATGCTTTTACATTACGTTTGAGTTCATGGGTAGTTGAGTGTGATACTGGGCTCCATGACAGAGTGTCTGTTACTACCATTTTTTCCCCAGGAACATATTTAGCAACTGGGTTAAATTGCATTAGCCCTTTTTCAATAGATGTTGGCACCTTGACAATGGATTAACAATGTATGTGGAGACCTTCCACTGAAACAGACGTGACTGTATGGCTATGTCTAGACTGGAGCTGGGGATGCAAATCCCAGCTCGTATGGATATACCCAGACTCACTCTGCTCAAACTAGCGCACTAACAGTAGCATGTAGCTGGGGTAGCATGGGTGGTGGCTAAGGCTATTCACTCTATGCAAGTACCTGCCTGGACCCCCGTGTATGTACTTGGAATGCTAGCCTGAGTCTGCACTGGGTCGGCGGGAGACGGGGGTGGAGAGTTGTCTGGTCACAGGGAGATGTCAGTAGCCACTGGATTGGTGGGATGTAAAACATCTCCCCTTTTGGCACCGTCAAGATTTTATCTGAGTATTTTCTGGGACTGTTATTTAAACCAACAAAAAAAAAAAGAAGAGGATAAATATAGCCTGGGTTTGTATCATTTTTCCAGTAGCTGCCCATGTCTCCTCCCAGGACTTCTGGGAGGTAGTCCTGAATAGTGTGGCTTAAATGCAGATGCACTGCTATAAGGATGGGTGTGTGTGGGAGAGGATGGCAAAGGGCCAGAGGTATTGCAGAGGCACTGTGCTTGTGTGTACTGTCTCCTGGCCGCCTGCGATTATCTGGGCAGCAGCCAGGTTTAGGGGGGAAGCTTGACTTCATGCTAGAGCAAATTCTGCTCCCTGTTGTGATCATGTAGTGGGTATCCTTATGCAGATTGCCTCCCTCTCAGATTCATCCCATAGGATTTGCTGCAGGAAAGGACGGTCTGGACCAGTAACAGTAGGATGGTGTAATAAAATTCTGGCACAGTGAGTGACATGAACCATAAAACATGGGCCCATAAGAGAAGCAGCTGTCATGGAGAAGTATCCTGATAAATATTGCAAACAGTGGAAACTCATGCTGGTTTCTAGTAGCCAGTTTATTGCTGTTCTCTCTGACACTCGAAAAAATGAAAGTCTTAAAAATTATCTCTAAAGCTGCAGAAAACCATTTAGTTATGGGTGCGAAGTTTGTATAATTTTTGGTGATGCCCAGAATGGGTCCAAGCAGAGCTGTCCCGTCCATAGGATGGATTAGGGCAACCACCCCGGTCCCCATGCTTTGGGAGGCCCTGTGCTTCAGGGGATGCGGGGTCCAGGGTGGCCTGGGAGGCTAGTGGGGGGCTTGGTACCAGCAGCAGCGAGTGACCTGGCCCCAGCCCGACCCTCTCTGCTTCACCCCATCAGCTCCCGACATCACTTAGGGGAGGTGGCAGAAGCCTGAAAGAGGTGAGATGGGAGCGGAGGCTTGCAGGAAGGGGTGGAATGGGGGCAAGGTGGGGGCAGAGCAGGGGTGAGAAGAATCAGGGTGGGGACGGAGCAGAGGCAGGAAGAAGTGGGGTGAACGGGTAGAAAGGGGGGGAACAGAGTGAGGCGGGCAGGCTGGGGCCAGGTCGCTTGCTGCTGGTGGTGCCAGGGCCCCTGCTAACTCCCCAGGCCATCCTGGATCTCACGTTCCCCTGACGCACAGGGCCTCCCAAAGCATGGGTCCCAGGGCAGTTGCCCCGGTTCATCCTATGGACAGAACAGCTCTGAAAATATAAGCCCAAACATCGGTAGAGCCGGGCCCACTTTCCTGAATATTGGTGGAGCATGAGCACCACAGACCCATATCACTTGCCATCTATGCATTTAGTGTTAAATTGCTTCTCTAGTGACAATTAACACAAGCTTCTTACATCAAGTACACTTTAGAATGGTTGTATTTAATCAGTGCTCTTAATTTAATCTCAAATGGTAAATAAACACACACACACATTTTCATACACTGTATATGAGAATATGAAACCCTAAAGTAATTAGTGTTCAAGAAACATAGTTAAAACCAAGCTTAGATTATAAAATTCCAGGCTCTAAAGTTATCAGGGAAAATGAAATGATATGATTAAGACACCATGCATGCTTCTTTATTAGAGACAGGGGGCTTGATTCTCCATTTCATGTACACCAATACAAAGTGTATATAAAATGCTACCTTTCTGCTCTGATAGCATTTTATACCTACTTGGCATTGTTGTAATTGACTGCATAAGGTGCAGGGCAATAGTCAATCAGGCCAAAATGTGTGATAAGGAGCTCCAACTTGCAGGTGAATACAGCCTGGTGCAACTGATTTTGAAATTAAACTATAACTGGTAAATCTGAATGCAGTGCAGTATTATCTTTCTCTGTGCTTACAGTCAGAAAAACTGTGGGAAGTCATAAATGATTTCACAGCTATTTTGTCATATGTGCAGAGTTTAATGGTTTTAGTCCAATCTATGATCGCTGAAAATTAGACCTTAATAGTAAATGTTTGGAGGATCTGATTAATTACTTCAATTTAGTGATATGCTCAGCTCAGGTATCAGGAATGAATTTAATTAATGTCCATTTATATCTTATTGATGTAGAATTGTATTAAGCAGACCTAGCTCACAAGTGACACTGGAGAGTCTTATCAAAAGATCCATTAGCAATTGATCATTTCCCTAAAGGATTTTTTCTGCATACATTAGAAGTAATTGATAAAAAAGTAAAGGTGAAATTTTAAGTAACTGAGGTGGGAGTTATTCAAATATGATTGTAAAAGTTCCATCAGCATGGAGCTAATTGTTAATCCTATAGAAATCTTCACTAAAAATATTACAGTGTCTAGAGCCCATTCTCAAATTGTACTCAGAAATGGGACACTGATAAGATACCCATCCCCTTAGCATCACTTTCTTTAAAGTAATGAAAAGTTACCTAATAGTTGGATATAAATAAGTATAATTTTATTGTATACTATTGAGTCGCTGATGTAGCAATGTCCACATAGAACAAACTCCAAAAAGCATGTGACAATTTTAAATTCTTGAGTGAAGGGAGGAAAAACAGTAGATTCTGTTAGAATTTTGCTTATTGTTGTAACGGGGTGTATCTGTCCCTTTGAGGCCCCTTGCTGGAGGCCCTGTGGCCCTATTACACTCCACCCCAGGAGAACAGCAGCAAAGGTGGGTCCTCCAGACCTTCCTAGAGGGACCTCATAAGAAACAGCCAATCAGAGTCCTGCAGACTCAGTTAAAAGGAGCTGTAGGGGCTTAACAGGGCAGTTCCTGAGTGGAATTTGAGTGACAAGGAAGAGTGCTTTGCTCTTGGCCCTAAGAGATAACCAGAAATTGAGTTCTGGCTGCATTTTGCTTTCTGTGAGGAGAGAGCAGACCTGGAAATTGTAACCCTCAGGGACTGGGTGAAAAGGAAGAAGCCCAGGGAAAACAGTAACAGCAAATTGAAGGAGTTAAAGGAAGCAGCACATGGTTGCTATTTGTAGGGTTCCTGGGTTGTTACCTGGAGTAGTGGGTGGGCCTGGATCCCCTAACTGGCCACAGGGGAAGTGGCCTAAGCCCTGAGAAGGGGATAAGACTCTTTACTGAAAGCCCAAGAAAATGGAGTTTAAACAGGCCATGGGGCTGAAGACCCCGAAGAGGCCAACCTTTTGTTGAATTTTGTTACCCTGAAAGGGGACTGAATTTAAGAGGGGACTGGGCTGGAGAGCTGAGGCACCAACAGGTCAGGACTCTTTGTCTTCCGTAAGAAAGCCCTGGGGGCAGAGCTCTGTAACAGAGCAGGGATGGACTTAAAGTTAGCCCAGAAGGGTCTGAGACCTGAGCCCAGAGATGGGCTAAAGACACTAACAGGGTATAGTGATAGGCCATGTTGGATCTTTATTATCCTGGAAGGGTTCATTCAGCCATTGTTGACTGCATGACTTAGCTGGAGGGCTGAGCCAAAGAAGACCTACCTGATGAAGTCAACAACCTACAGAGGATTCTAGGAGAAAAAGAAAATTACAGTACCACACCAGCCAATAGGAGGCACTTAGTCACAAAAGGTGAGTGCAATGTCACAGTTGTAGTGGTAGTCTATTGTGTGTTTAGATTATAGCTGGTGTGTGTGTGATATACACATTAATATATGTAACAAAATAGTTGTTTGTTTAAAGTGAATGGGGCCAGACTTTTGGAAATATGACTTTTATATACTATATATAGAACTGAGGACACACACCGGTACGGGGTGGGGTGTAACTCTGGCCCCCAGAAGGGGCAGGGCCTGGTGGAAGGGATGCGGCTGGGGGTCAGCATCCCCCAGCCAGCCCTTTCAGGCCACCTGGCCCGCATTGCCTGGGGCTCCTGTGTTGATTTAAAGCAGGGTTTCTCAAACAGGGGTGGCTGCTTGTGTAGGGAAAGCCCCTGGCAGGCCGGGCCGGTGTGTTTACCTGCCCCAGCTGCAGGTATGGCCGATTGCGGCTCCCACTGGCCGTGGATTGCTGCTCTGGGCCAATAGGAGCTGCTGGAAGCGGCACGTGCTGAGGGACTTACTGGGTATGGGCCAGTGTGGGTTCTTACCGGTACTCAGTACCAGCCCGTACCGGTCCATTTTTGTTACCAGGAAGTCAATGGCAAAACTCCCATTGAGTTGAATTGTGCAGGTTCAGAAAGGTCAAATTGTACATCCTCTGCTCATGCTTGAGCACTTACTCATGCAAGTGGTCCCACTGAAATCAATGGAATTACTTACATAAGTGTTCACCACTGTGAACATTGCATGATCTAGGTGATCACGTGTGTGTATAGCTGAACTGTTTGTCATTATACTAGCCTCAAATGGCTAGTAAATATTTACCCATGATGCAGTTACACAAGCAGATAAAATCCTATAGACTATTATCACGTCTCTGCTAGCAATCCAAATAAATAGACGAGAGATGCCCTAAAATCATACATTACAGTGAATAGTTTAAATTGCCTGGAGCTGCTGTTGATCTTGGTTGGGCCCCTAGTCACACAGATATATTTAGAAATGTTCAGATAAACTAGCAAAGAAAACATTAGAGAAGGATTATGCTGATGTTCTAATTCTACTATCTAGGGATGAAACCACATTTCTCATCTATTGTATAATAAGACAGCTCTTGCAAAAATAATACTAGTAAATAAAAGAACTTACCACACATCTCCAGATGTAAATCAGGGATTTGGCATTAACAAATTCAGTAGGCAGCATAAAACTCAACATAAGGCTCAGTGGGTCTAGAATCCAGGCCTGCAGAGTCACCAGGCAACTACTGTCTCTAGGCTGCCTCCCAGTGGAGCTGTAGCAACTTGTGCTCCACTTCCTATGGGCTGCTTGGACGCAGACCATGGGAAGTTCCGTCTCAAGGGTTTGACAGACAGCAGCTGAATGGCTCCTGACTGGCTCCCTACGCTATATAAACCCAAGGGTCAGTCTACAGAGTGTCCAGGCAACAGTGTGGATTTCCTGTAGCTGCCGTGACCGTATCTGCTCCTTGCTCCTGAATTCCTGGGTTTGATCTCACTTGATTTGGACTTTGCCTCTGACCCTTGGTATTGATCCTGTCCAGGAACCTGACTATGAACTCCTCAGCTACTGCCAGCCTGAGGTTTGCACCAGCTCTGACACTTGACCCCAATTGCCCTGGTTGTTATCCTGACACTCAATTAGTTTAAAAATAATGGCAATTCAGATTAAATTAAATTTAAAAAACATAAATTGTTTTCTTATACTCAGAAATTTTGTTTCTGATGATTAGTCTTCATTGTAGTATGTCATATTCAACCATCTTCTGTCTTGCAGATGGCTGCCGAGCATATTGTTTACTACTGATTTCAGTGGGTCTATTCATAGAATCATAGAATGGTATAGTAATCACTAGATTTGGTAGCCTTTGTCCAGGAATGACCTTAAAATATACTTAAAGCATACTCAGTGCCAGTAGACAAACCTCAGAGGGTACAGCTAAGACTAAATAAAGCTGGAAGTTTTGGTTTCAAATAATGAATTAAAAATGTCACTTTCAGGGCTTAGGTGACTTTTATTACCTAAAAATTCAGCTGAGTGTCCTTCCTCTGAAAATGAGGGTGCATTTTTTTTCAAGGTTCATTTATGGCATCGATCTACTTGAATGTTGTTTTGATTTGTTGTTGACCTTTTTTTAAAGGTGACATTATGGATAATGAGATCCCAGTGAAGAGCTACCAACCGTGAGAGTAGATGACATTCCCTAAAATATGATCCAGTTGAGAGATAGCTACAATGTGTAACCAGAACACTTTACAAAGATAGGACACACAACCTTCCTATAAGAAGTGATCACCAGCAAACGAGCATGCCAAGAGAACAAGTAGTAACCTAGTTCTCAGCCTTTCTACAAGATGTGATATCTTACAAGAGACAACACTCAGAGAATAAACAAAGGGAATATTCTACAGTTAGGATACTAGTGTGAGCAACACTTTTGTAATATGCATTATAATAATACTTGAGACTAACAGCTATTCAATAAACAGAGTATTGCTACACATGATAGGGACTATCAAAGGAATGTATGTCTATGGGTAAATGTTGTATGGTGAAGCAAAATTGTATTAGCTGGGATGTGATAAATAGCACTATGTAATATTCTAATAGAAGGATATAAGGTATATACATCTAAAGATGTTGCTGGCCATGGAATATCTTTGGGTGAAGATCTACCGTAACTTTTTTTCTATAGACTCTGCAGTTAAGAAGTTAGGGACACTTTTTAAAATGACAGTGGGAATCAGTACCTCTGCTTGAATGGTACTGAAACTACCTGTACTGCAACTGCTACCTGTACTAGATAGAAATAATCACATGAGATGACTGTTGACGAAACACTTACTCTAATTCATATCAGACAAAACTGTTGTAAAAAAAAGACTGATGCTATGGTGGTAAGCCTCAAGTAAAAGACATCAATGATATCCACAAAGGTTCTGAATAGTAATTCTGTGATGTCAGAGAAAAATATACCTAGCTCACATAATAGGCTCAGATCTCTAGCCCTCAAAAGAGGGGAATTTTGCCCCTTTCACCTACACATGACCTCCATTCTGAGTGCTTCATCATCACTGAGCTCCTCATTTGGGTTTACACTGGTTGCTGGCCCTTTAAATCTGAGACAGCTCCTTGCAGTGTTAGGCTAGTAAAATGCG
Organism: Chelonoidis abingdonii; assembly: GCF_003597395.2. NCBI lineage: Eukaryota > Metazoa > Chordata > Testudines > Testudinidae > Chelonoidis > Chelonoidis abingdonii. Next base: position 46,001,479 of record NC_133770.1, read on the forward strand.
CTTTCTGATTGCTACAGGGTTGCAGTTTGTTCACTTCTCCTAGCTAGTAAGTATCTAGCTCCTTTCTCTTTTCATAGCTGAGGTGGCACATCCTCACAGGTGTCAAGAGTCCATGTGATAAAGGGATCCCTGAAATCTTAGAATTTTACCTTATTGGAATGAGAACAAAAAGGAATATCATAGAATGCTGTTAGAATAGGAAATAATTAATATAAGCTCTTCCCTTGACTTAAGCCCATGGATATTCACAGCAGAGGGTTGAATTGCTCTGACAATATGTGAATATGAAATAAGGTTAGAAAAAAGGCTAAAAATAATTATAGCCCTTTCACTGGAGATGAACCATTAGACTTCCTGTCCAGAAAGCTATGGAATCGGGGAGGATAGATTAGCTAACATTAGTACAATGCATGGAGTTATTCCAAGAAAGTGTTTATCACATCAGATTTCATTAGGCCCAAGCCTGAAAAAACTGCAGGCATTTCCTGTCTTTATATTTTCCTCAGTTTTGTCAAGAAAACAAAAGAAACGATACTGAGAGTTCACAAAGGGACTTAGGCGATGCAATACTGAGCATCATGAGTGCCTTTTAGACAGCTAGGAAGTCACAGGAACAACAATGCTACCCACAAAGCCTGAGTTAGGTACCTAGGCTCCTATATAATGAAAGGGGAAAGATAGGCACCTTAGAATGTGTGTGTGTGTTGTTTTTTTTTTTAAAGCCAGCATATTGGGCGGGGAGCCACCTAAGATATCCAGTGGGAGATGCTGGTGAGACGCATGTGTCATAAGTCCCAGTCCTCTCATGGAGGTAGGCACTTAATTCCAGGCTGCAGGGAGGCACCTGTCTCTGCTTACAATCCACAACCAGGAACCCTCGTCTGGAGTCAGGAAGCTTATGTACCTACGTTTCTGAGAATGAGTTAGGCACCTGCCTCACTCCACACACAATGGCTAGAGGAGAAGATGCCCACCTTATAACTTTTAGCCCAGAAGATCGGGAGTTGCAGAGAAGTGCTTATCTTCCCCAGGTTTGTGGGTCGCCCTGGGGCTTAGGTGGAAGATAAGTGTCTATAGCAGTGTTTCTCAAACCTGCGGGTCTGCAGACTATGCCTAAGATTTCCAAATGGGGTCTGCACCTCCATTTGAAATTTTGTAGGTGTCTGCAAATGAAAGGCTGCATCACTCTAAGCCAGTGGTTATCAACCTATCTAGAGGATAGCTGGAGCATTGCACCTATTCAGAGGCAGACATTTAGGCATGATGGAGAATTTTTACCCTGAAAATTTAGGCATTAAGTGAGTTTAGGCACTTGTGGGATTAGGTCAGCTGATTTGAAGTTTTGTGGAGCCTAAAACTAAGATTTTTTGTGGATCTGGGCCTAAACTCATTTTACATTTCCACAGTCAAGGTATTGCAGGTATTTACATAAGTATATTTATCTATCTTAAATAATATATGAGGTTTAATTAGCAAATTGGATAAAGATTTTAATAGAGATGGATGACTTGTCTGATATTTCATAATACCAGAAGAAATGCAATAGTTTGTAGCATCATAAATTCTACTCAAAATAATACAGGATTTAGGTTTGCGAGATTGGTCAATGAATTCTCACTAGGCAAACATTCTTGGGGACAGGTAATCTGAAATACACAAGCTGGTGTATGGTATACTTCTAAGTGTAAGGTGGACCAGGCTGAGAGATTTTAAGTCCACTGTTGATGGAACCTGTTAATGTTTCTCAAAGCAAATTCGGGGTGTCCTGTGACTGAGAGATCAAAATAGGAGGGGAAGTTCAAAACTTGTGTGTGTCTATCTCTCCAACAGAAATTGGTCCAGTAAAAGATATTACCTGATCCACCTCTAATATCCTAGAACTGACATGGCTACAACATGGCTTTCTGCTAAAGACCATTAAGCATCATGGCATACAGAAAAGCAGGAACATGAGTGAAGAGCCTAAGAGGATGAGAGGCCTTATGCCACCATTATGCTGCCCCATCTTGGGGCCACTTTAAAACCCTGGGTCAGATTAGAGCAGCCCTAGAGTTGCTCTAATGTGTGCCTGATTGCCTGTTGTCCCATGGGATTGTTGCAGCATCTGGGAACAGTGGCATTCAAGCCATGCCTCCATTCCCCAGGATTTCCCCTGTTACAGCCCCTCTGCTGGGAAGGTCTACCTGTGGGGTGATGTTAGAGCCAATATGGTAGCTCTGGAAGGAATTACCCATGTGCTCCATTGCTGAGTGTGTGGCCTCTTTAGCTCAGTAGAGCCAGTCTAAAGGAGTTTAGTCGTAGATGCACAAAATCTTATCAAAATACTCTTCAGCAAGAGTATTGAATAATACTGAGGTCCAGGAGTTGTGTGTTTCCTGTTCTCTGGCACTCTAAGAACTAAGAGTTACTGTGCATTTAATCAGCATTGTGCAACAGTGCCCTTCTGTGCTAGAATGCAGGTGCCTTCGTGCCTTTCATCAGATCAGCATTTATTCACAATAAAGCTTTAGGGACAAAGAAGCAAAAATTTCTGTGGATTCTTTTTAATTGGGTCCCAGTGCTTAATTCTCTTGGAATGGCATGTCATCTGAATGAGACGAGAAAAAAGATGAGTTAGAAAGAATAAATGATTAGATGGAAAAACTGCTTGGGACTGTCAATGAAAAATTGTCATTCATCTCTCACGCTCCTTGTCTGGCGACACCACCTTACAATACTCTCTGTAATTCCCTTGTTGTGACATTTTTGCCATGAAGAGGGTTCACTTATGAAGTCCAATTCTATTCATTGACAAGTGATTCCACTGATATCTTCCTCATTTGGGGTTTTGCTGGAAATATTTCACTGCCATTCATGTTACTATATCCTTTCATTCATGTTTTATTCAGTACTATGACACTACCTTTGTTTAAGTCATTCCTTATCAATTCAATATGGCATGATAGAATTTGTCCCTCAAGAGATATCATGCATAAGTTGTTCTCTCTCATTGCAGTGGACAGCTGCTTTTCTTTCTATTTTCTGCTCTGTTAAGGTGCCATTTCTATCAGTCACAGGGATAATTTTTTTTTTTTTTTGGTCTCTCTTGATTATTGGTTTGTAGGATCAGCTCATGGAGCAGATTCATGTTGGGAAATTTACAACTAAATGACATAAAGCTAAATTACAAAATCTGAACACTACAGTCTGCTACCCCACAGGAAAACTAAAATTAAATAAACTTTTATTATTCTGAACTATAGGACTGAGTGTGTCCAGATTTGTGAACTGAGAAGCTATCGGATACATTGGTATTCTGATAAATATCTCTTCTGTGTATGGACTGAGGAGAAGTGCAACGAGATCTCAATATAAAGAGTCCCCCCCCCCCCCGCAAATGTTTTGCTGGAGTTTTGTTTACAGAATTTTTGAGGGACACTCAACACCTACAATTGAGGGCCAGATTGTTTGAGAGAGCTCAGGACACCAAAAGAAGTGGCCAGTTTTTCAGAAAATCTCACTGCACAGAGTGCCTTTTGAAAACATCCCAATTGTGGGTGCTGACCACTTGAAAATCTGGCCCTGAGTCTGAGCAAATTAAATGCACAAAACTATTCTGAAAAAACATTAGAGAGAAAATGCTCTTTGGCCAGAATTAAGAAAAAAACAATCTATTATATCTGTATAGTTTCAAAGGAGAGTAGGACTCTATATAAATAATTGCATCTGCAGTTCCACTAGCACAGATAAATTTTTAGGGCTATCACTCCTCTGAAGCCTCTGGTATTTGCAGATCTCAGACAGGATGCTAGACTAATGCTAGAGATCATTATTTGTCCTGGCATGAATATTCTTATAATTCCTTTCTTTAAAAAAGTCATGCAAGAATTTGTAATTTATCCAAGTTACTTGAAAAAACAGAACAGTTCCCTGATAAGCACAGAGTACCCGGAGACATGCTAACTCATATCAAAATGAAGAGAAATAGCATGTTAGAGCTTTGCAAAATATTTGTGACAAAATTAGCCTTTTTGGAAACTAGGGTTTCATGCAAAATCGTTCACGTAAGCAGATTTAGTCAGTCAACTTTTTTTTCCTGACAAGTGGATGTTAGTGATAATTTCTTGGTACACTTTCAAATTTCCTGCTGGATGTATTGAGGTTTCTCACATGATATTCAGCTGGGTCCCTGATTAGCTGAGCCTATCCCATGTCCTTAGTAGTGTGAGCTGGAACCACGATGACCTGGTTTGTTTGTTTGTTTTTTTGTTGGTTTTTTTAGGTCTGTGAGGGAAGGAGAGGAAACACCTGCAGAAAAACATAATGGAAACAGCAGACCTGTTATCCACCAAAGACACTAACTGAATTTAGCAGAATGCAAGTCCTCCTACCGAGAGCAGAAAACCAGTGGGAGAATGGGTGCTTTCAGGGGAATAGGCTACCACAATCCTTGGAAGAGGGTTATATGAGGATGGAGGGCTGTAGGATCTGCTGAGGACCCTTTTAGGCCCAACCTTTAGATTCTTATATAAACCAGATACCAAATCTCTAGGGATAATCACATTAGTAGTTTATATTTTTTTCTGATACTGAGGCTCGTTTACTGTGTCTTTCAATGTGGTTTTGCAGTGATGGTGTGTTGAGGTTGCTTTACCACTTGCCTTTATATGTCATTTTGCGGTGCAGAGGCTAGCTTGCTGTATGCTTTCATATGCAGAGATGTAGTTCTGAGGCTTACTGTCTACTTTTAAGCTTTACTTAAGGGGCAGATGGTTTCTTTCTGATATGTTCCTTTGCAATGGGAATACACATACTTAATTGACTGCTATTGTAGTCTTCTGGCAGGACAAGAAGCATGTTGACAGTGAAAAGGAGATTGTTAGACTGAGAATCACAACTGAGTATCTCAGCTGCCTGTCTCCACCAGTAACTACATCCACAGCATCTTCATGCCTACTCCCCTTTGCTCCCCCTTCACTTCCTTCCCTTCTTTATGTTCTCCAACCCAAAAAACAGGAGGGATTCACATGCATGGGAATATGGGGAAGAGATTTCCTAGACTGATTCCCAAGTGCTGCTCTTTCAGCTTTTGTCAGTCATATTAGGTTGCCTTTGAGTGACAAACTACACAATTTTGTAAAGCGTTGCACTGCAGATGTGGGGTGACTAGGGGAAGGTTTGGGGATCGAGAGAGATGATCCTTTGGGGAGTGCTCTGTCCTCCTTGAGTGTGTCCTGGTTGAAATTCATCTAGTGCAAGAGAGAAACCTACTAAAATCAAAGTGGATTGGATGGTCCCCTTTCCTTACATGAATGGAGGTAACTCTGGTTGCAGTAAGTGTGTGTGTGTGTGCTGTCTCCTTGACATGTCTCCCCAAAGCCCCTAGAAACCTTTCTGTGTGTGTTCTGAGGAGATATTCTTCTGGAAGGTTTTGTGGTTGAGCCCAGGGTTGAGAGGGGATGCTCCGCTCAGCATGGAGATTTCCATATCCGACTCCAACTGGGAGTCAATCCTGCTGCATGGAGCCTGCTAATTTCAGCCCAGTTTCTGGTAGAGCTGTGCTACCAGGCCAACCAGCAAGCTATCCAGAGGGGCAGCTGTTCAAGCGGGATGAATTTTGCCTCTGTGGATCTGGGGGTGCCCTCTCTGCAGATTCTCAGACTGGGGCAGGTTGGTCCACTTTATGCTCCCCACCAAACCACTGCCACTAGAAGGACAGTTCTTGAAAATGCCATGTGTTCAGTTTTGCAGTTTCATCCCCACTAGTTCCCTTTTATTAGCCAGTGTTTTTCCAGTATCTACAGCAAACAGGTCATTAGACCTCGATCACTGTAATCTTTCTCTGCTGGTGAATGGATAAATCGGATGCCTCTTGGATATACCACCTCTAGATGGCATTATGATACTATAAAGTGTTCAAGAAATAGGTTATGTATTTAATCAATTATTAAATTCTTATCATGGGTATAATGTACTCCAAAGACTAATATCTAGGCCCCTCATAGCCTCTGAGATGTTATCAATTCCTTGTGTGCAGTGAATGGTCATTATGTTAATACCAGTGTACACATTTAAAAGGTATGAGAAAATTACTGGGCATACACAGCAGCCACATTTTCAATATTAATAACTCCTCAATTCATTTTTAAATACCAAAATGGCATAGTCCTCCCTGTATAAAGGCATCAGTCCATACTTTCATTTTTGTGGCAGTCATGTCTGAGTTTCAGGAATGCAAAATGAGAATATCCTAGCTAAACTTCTGTTTTCTTTAACGTCTCCATAGGCATTTTCATTCTTCTAAACTACACGTGTTTGAAGGAAGATAAAATGTGAAAACGTGCCCTACTGGTCTAACAGATTTATAAATGACACTTTAAAAGGCTCAGAGACAATGTTTACCCTCTACTAGGCACATGGAAATCTTATCAAGTTCAATGGGAGCTTGTAGATGTCTATTTGCCTGTATTCCTAAATTTGGCTCACCAGCATGGGAAAGAAGTCCACATTACAATCTTCAAAGGAAAAGGATACATGACAAATCCTTGCCATTTCATATCAAATGATTATGTAGTCAGCACCATCCAGGTGCTGTGCACGGAATACAAGTAGAAGAACATATAGGGTCAGATCCTCAGCTGGCATCAATTGTCACAGCTCCATTAAAGTCAGTGCATCTGTGACAGTTGACACTAGTTGAGGATCTGCCATCTGGTCTCTCCCTCAAAGAGCCTGCAACTGAAATCAGACTCAAAGAGAGATGACAATGCAACTGACAATTCAAACTGAAAGTGGAGCAAATACCTGGGTGAAATCACTGATGAAAGGATTGATGGAAGAGTGAGATTTGGAGGAAGAGGGGGAGGTCACTTGCCATACAAGAGGTAGGCATTTCCAAAAATAAATGACCACAAGGGAGAACCCTATAACCCTAGTAATTCCCTTTTGGCCATAATTACCCAATGCAGTATATACTCTACTGCTTTGCAGCAGTTGTGTATATCTGCCTTCAGCACTGCAATGTAAGCCTAGGCTCAGGCTCAAACTCAAGCCTAACCCTCCTTACATCCACACACGCACACAAATTGTACTAACCCAGGGCTCAGATCCAGGGTCCCAGGACCCTGCAGGGCTTCAGAGTCTGAGCCTAGGTCAAGTCTTAACCCAGGGTTCAAACCCTATTTCTTTACAGTGTAGATGTAGCCCTGCTTGATTCAAGTACTGGGAGTTCTCCACAAAGTATCCCACAATCCCATGGGCCAACTTCTTTCCTCTCGATCCCAAGAATCTTAAATCTACTCTGTTAAAAATAGAAGCAACCACCCTTGATATACCACAGTAGCTCAGTGAGTCAGTGTTAACCCTTCCATTGTCTTCTGACCATGGAGCTGCAAACACACGATCAGAGAGATTTCTGTGTTTTCAATGGAGACTGGACAGAACAAGTCTTTTGCAAAGCCTGTCACGTCATGGGTGCACAGCCTGACTTTGGTGACTCTCTGGTGCAAGGATAGCAAAACTGTGGACTTCAGTAAAAGTACCAGGTATAGGGTGACCAGATCACAACACTATAAAATATCGGGACACAATGGGGTGCCTTCAGCCTCGCTCACAGTCCACCCCTGCTCCTCTCCTCCCAGGCTCCGCCACCACTCTGCCCCACGTCCCGCCCCTCCTCACACTTCCCCCCCCCCCCGTGCCCTTCTTCATCCCCCCAGCCGCCTGCTGGCTTGCTGTGTGCCTCCTCAGTCCCCCACTCACTGCTCACCTCCTCACCCCCCATGCCTGCCTGCCGCTTGCTCGCCCCTCTGCCAGGTGGGTGCTCACCCACCCCGTCTCTTCCCTCCCAAGCATCCACCCTTGCTCCACCCCAAGGCCCCGCACCTGCCCTGCCTCTTATCCACCTCCTCCCCTGAGCAGGCCACGTCCCCCCTCCTCCCTCCTGGAAAGTGCTAAGCACCTCCAAAAGTCCGTCAGGCAGCGGGAAGCTCTGGGAGGTGGGGAGGAGCAGGGATTCAGCATACTTGAGGGAGGTGGGAAGAAGGAGGCAAGGAGCGGAGAGCTTGGCTGCAATTTTTCCCCGTGGGTGCTCCAACCGTGGAGCACCCATGGGGTCAGCACCTCCTTACCTGAATATTGGGACAAACAGTGTCCCGATCATACATTGATTGGGACACAGGACAAAGGGTTAAATATCGGGACATCTGGTCACCCTAGTCCATTTTCTGACACTAGTGAAAGTGCAAGCAAGATATTCTCCTCAAAAAGTGCCTCTTCCATGTTGCTGGTGCCAGTAGCTGGGAGCACATTGACCAAAATGATGGCTCAACAGGGTGTGTTGGCAGGCTGTTCAAACTTCCTGTAATGTGCTGGGTGGACAGGCAAGCTGTCCCAAAGTGCAGCATGGTGAAAAAGCTAGAGCAGACACATTTTGGATGGGCTCTAGGGAATCTGGAACATGGTTGGTTTGACTCAGGTCTGCATGCTGCAGTGTGGATGCAATAGCCCCAGGTTTGAGTCTAGGTTAGAAAATTCTTAACCTAGGGCTAGCAATCAGTGTAGATGGTCAGTCCCTGGGTTCTCAAACCCAGGGTCAGATGAGTCAAGTCCCACCAATGCTGGGTTTACATTGCAGTGTAGATATTCCCAGAGTTGCAGCTGCAAGCTGAGATCCACTAGCTTCGACAGGGTTAGATGTGGCAGCCCACTTGGACCTTGCATCTCAGCGGCTGCAATCATCTCACAGTGGGGTGTTGTGAGCCTCACCGTGTGGTGCCCTTACTGAACCCTGTTCCAACCACTAGTGACCTATTTTATATTTTGCTTGCCCTGTATCCCCCTGCAGTTTGTTGGGTATATTCTTCTGCAGTCCATGCTCAGAACTGCTATGCAGAGCTGCTGTGAGCAGCTGAATAGCTGAACTGTTCTACCCCAGTGGCTGGTAAAATTTATATAATCCTGTGTATATATAACAGTTCGTTAAAGTTTTTAAAGCACTTTGGGAGTCTTGAGCATGGAAGGCACTACAGAAATGTAAGATATTACTGTTAAACATTATTTAAGACATTAGAAGCCTACTACATACCTTTGTGTTATTACTGAAGGTCATTTGAAATAATTCTCATATACAGTATTCAGGTGCAATATTTGCAAAAATCCCATAGTGGTGTTCTCTTTTTACTTTTATAATAAAACATCATCCAAAGCTCTAAAACCGCGGGGAGAAAAGCACCATATGAATAAGAACTAAGCCCTCCAGTAAAGAATTTCAAAATTCACTCTTCATAATAACAACACCGAAAAGTGTTGAATCATTCATTGTGTGTAATTAATATATCCTGCTTCCTGCTTCTTCCAAGAATGTAAGAATTGCAAAATCACTCAAAACAATTACGATACATGCAGTGCTGTTAATCGTGAATAACATTGAGTTTGAAATAATTTATTTGCTCCTCAAAAAAGGCTCATCTTATTTGTCAATCCTGTAAAATTCTGTGCAGTACCTCCCAGTATCATTCATGTTTAGCAAGCATAGCTCAGTGGTTTGTGCATTGGCCTATTAAACCCAGGGTTGTAAGTTCAATCTTTGATGGGGCCCATTTAGAGAGCTGGGACAAAAAAATCTCTCAGGGATGGTACTTGGTCCAGCTATGAAGACAGGGGACTGGACTCAATGACCTTTCAAGGTCCCTTCTAGCTCTGCATTTCTATGATTCTAGCCCCATGAGGAGTATTAAAGTCCATCTAATAAGACTGATGTAAGCAGGATCTGAATCAGCTCTCCCCTGACATCTAGTGATAAACTCAGGGAAAAGACTTCAGGAGCAAACTGTATTGGCACAGGCACAGGAACCCAGCAGACAGAGCTGCTTTGCCAAAGTGATCAGTTTTGTCTTCCAGTTCACTTTAGTACACTATACCCAGATGTAGAGACACTCTTTTCTTAACCTGTGTATTATATATTTTTTTAACATTAGCTTTAATAAAATTTTTAAATTTGAATGCCAGGGTAATGAAATGTTATCCTTATTCTATGAGTAAAAGGCAGCAGAACTATACCTAGCATGCCCTGACTGAGGGCATCAGCGTAACTTGAATCTCACTTGCTAAGCAGGGGGTAGAGATGCTAAATCCCAGTGAAGATGGGCGGATGTTTGTTCATTCCTACCCTGGCTATGTGGACACAGCCTAAAGCATCCTAGATGCTGTTTAGCCCTTCCCACTCCAGTACCTAAAGTCAGGGCTAATTGGACTCAAGGAGAGTGCTTGTTTCTGTTCGGTGGTTAATAGAGCTAAAATCGCTGATGAGCAGATGTGGGGAGTAAGTCTTAGACCTGCAGGGGGAGATGGGAGGATAGTGTTGCATGGAAATAAAATGCAGACACTGGCCTAGCAGTGAGGTTCCCCATTACCCAGTGGAATTTCTAAGAGTGGAAATCAGGCAGAAGAAGAACTGGTGGCATCATGGCAGTGAGCAGGAATAAGAGCCGCAGAGGGGGCAGTGAGCAGCAGGCAGTGGCAGAGATGGCGGCAGCAGCAGCAGCAATAAGCTGGTTGAAGAGGTGTCAGTAGCAGCAGAGGCTCTGATCTGAATTCCCCCTCCCTTTTCAAGGATTCCAGAGGAACCTATGTGAATGCACCTCTGCACTCCGGGTCTTTGCTGACCAATTGCAACTGACTCTGTGTGTGGTGCGGTGCATAGGCGCCGACTCCGTGGGCGGTCTGGGGCTGGAGCACCCATGAGGAAAAATTGATGGGTGCTCAGCACCCACTGGCAGCTCCCCGCCCCACCTGCCCACCTCACCTCTGCCTCATCTGCGAGTGCGCTGCATGCCCATTTCCCCTTTCCCCTCAACTCCTAGCGCTTGCACCACAAAACAGCTATTTGCACGGCTGGGAGGGAGCGGGGAGGAGGGGGAATCGGCATGCTTGGGGAAGAGGCAAGGCTGGCGCAGGGATATGGGAAAAGGGTCCAATAGGGATAGGGAGGGGGCAGAGTTGGGGCGGGGACTTTGGGGAAGGGGTTGGAATGGGGGTGAGGCAGGGGCAGGGAAAGGGTGGGGGCGGGGCCAGGGGCAGAGGGGCATGAGCACCCACCGGTGCTGGGCAAAGTTGGTGCCTATGATGCAGTGGAGGGAAAGGGGAGTGGTGTGTTGAACTGACATTCATTTGTCAGACATTTACTGGGAAACTGAGGGAAAGGACACTGCCCAGCAAGCTGTGGGGTGGGGGTTGATTTATGGTTCCACGCTTGTGAATCATGGTGGTGGTGTTTTCCCAAATTAATGCCAAGTTCCCTTTCCCTTCTAATAAAAGTTTTTTCTTCTGGTAGCGCAGACTTAGTGCTTGTGAGTGGGGAAGTATTGCCCCTCAGAGGCAACTAGAGCTGGTATTTAATTTTCCCGGTTTGCTGCTTGGGGGCTGAAACCAGTTCTGTTTTTTTGTGGTGTTAAGAGGAATCCCAGGGTAGTGAACCCAGCCCATGTTGCTGCTGACACCACCTGGCAGAAAGTTAACATATGTACATATTGTATATGGACAGCTTTTTATTCAGAAATATTTCAGAAATTGAACATTCATATATTCTGTCAAAATAGTTACAAAGCCAGTCACTCTACAGTTCCTTAGTTCTTTATATATTAAAATATTTTCAATGTTTTTTCAAGAAGCCTTAGAAGTCTTGGTGAGGTGCATTTGATAGTGAGACAGGAAACATGAACCTATTAGCCCCATATTAGAGAAAGGGAAACTATTGACTTACTGATGATCATCCAGGGACACACTCCCACTAGAAGTCAGGAAATTCGAGCCCTGTCCTTAGACCATCCATCTAGTTCCATATAGCCTGCATCACAGTGATATGTAAGTGCCTGAAGCTTTTTTTTTTCATGCTTGAGGAGAAAATATAGATCATGGACCAGATTCTAATCTTGATCTCAGAATAAACTAATAAAACCAGAATAATCCATTGATTTCAGTGAGATTACCCCTGATTTAGATCAGTACAAATAAGATCAAATTCTGGCCCTATTTTGTTTATTGTTAAGTAGATAGAAACTGAGAGGAAATGAATTCAGTCTGCATCAGTTGCGTTGCAAATTGTAGTTCTGTGGAGGAGTGGTGGGAAAAGCCGATGAAGATGTCATATATGATGGTAATGAAACACTTTCCATTCCAATAGTAACTGAGGAAGATGTTAAACGGCACCTATTCAGTTAGCCATTTGTAAATCAGCAAGTCTGGGTAACTTGCTTCTAATAGTTTTAAAAGACCTGGATTATGAGCTTCCTGGACCATGAAATCAGGGGCGCTGGAACAATTTGTATAGTGGGGGTGCTGAGAGCCATTGAACCAAATTGTAAACCCAGAATATAATGGAAACCACTTCAAGCTAGGGAGTGCAGCAGCACCCCCAGCATCCCTAGTTCCAGCACCTATGCCATTAATGTTGATTTTCAATAACTCTTGGAACACTGGGGAACTTCCAGAAGACTGGAATAAAAGGATAAATGGGATTTGGGTCAAAATAATGGAATGGCTGATATAGGACTCGATTAATAAAGAATTAAGAGAGAAATTTGATGAATAATAGAAATGTAGGGCTGGAAGGGACCTTGAGTGGTCATCTAATTTAGCCCCTGTGCTGAGGCAGGACCATGTATACCTAGACCAACCCTGACAGGTATGTGTCTAATCTGTTCTAAAACTCCCAAATGGTGCGGACTCCACAACCTTTTTTGGTAACCTATTCTAGCACTTAACTATTCTGATAGTTAGTAGGAAAAACTTTCAAACTAACTTAATTGATGTTGCTGCATATTAAGCCAATTATTTTTGTCATCTTTTGAGTGGTACAATTGATCACCATTCTGTATATAACACCCTTTAACATATTTGAAGACTTCTCAGGTCCCTTCTCAGTCTTCCTTTGTCAAGAATAAACATGCCCAGTCTTTTAACTTTTCCTCATGGGTCAGGTTTTCTAAACCTTTTTTCAGTTTTATTGCTGTGCACTCTCTCCAGTTTGTCCCAGTGTGGTGCCCAGAACTGGATGCAACAATCCAGCTGAGGCCTCACAAGTGTCAAGCAGACCACAACAATTGCCTCCTGTGACTTTTGTACAACACTTCTGTACATACTCCTCAGAATATTTGCATTTTTTGCAACTGCATCATATTATTTAATCATATTCAATTTGTGATCTACTATAAATTCCAGATCCTTTTCTGCAATACTACTTCCTAGCCAGTTATTCCCCATTTTGTAATTGTACATTTTGATTTTTCCTTCCTAAGTCTTGTACTTTGCACTTGTCGTTACTGAATTTCATCTTGTTGGTTTCAGACAAAATCTCCAATTCTGCAGTCATTTTGAACTCTAATCCTGTCCCCCAAAGTTCTTGCAACCCCTTCTAGCTTCATATCCTCCACAGATATTATAAGCATACTCTCCACTCCATTATCCAAGTCATTAATGAAAATATTGATTATTACTGCCCCCAAGACAGACACCTGTGGGACCCAATAGATACATCCTCCCAGTTTGACAGCAAACCCTTGATAACTATTCTTTGAGTGTGGTTTTTTTTTCAGTCAGTTGCTTATCCATCTTATAGTAATGTCATCTAAAATATGCTTACCTAATGAAAATGTCATGTGGGATTGTGAAATGTCTATTGTTTCCCCCTTGTCCACTAGGCCAGTAGACCCATCAAAGTAATGCCAATCAATATGAATTTTCTGGAAAATAGATCCTGTCAAACTCAATTTTTTTGGATGAGATTACAAATTTGATAAGGTAATAGTGTTGATATAACATACTTAGAATTCTGTGAGGCATCTGATTTGGAACCACATGGCATTTTGATTAAAAATTAGAAAAATACAAAATTAGTATATGGTGATGGTGTAGCTATGTTGGTCCCAGGATATGAAAGGGACTAGATAAATGAGGTAATATCTTTTATTGGCCTAACTTCTGTTGGTGGAAGGGAAAAGGTTTGGAGTGTCACAGAGTTCCTCTTCAGGTCTGGTGAAGGTAACCTAAATGTCTAAGGTAAATACAAGGTGGGACAGGTTGTTAAACATAAAGGGTTCACACATGCTTTAGACCACTTAAAATGAAGTGGGCAATAAAGGGTTAGTAGGCAGTAACAGTGTTAAAAATTGTTGTAATGAGCCATAAAACCAGTGTCTCTATTCAGTCCATGGTTTTTAGTGTCCAGCAGAGTTATGAATTTAAGTTCCCAGGCTTGTCTTTTGATGGTGTTGTATAGCTTTCCTTTGAGGATGAGGACCGAGAGATCAGATATGAAGTGATCACTTTGTGAAATGATACGGTCATATGGTGTTTCTGTTTATCGTTTTCTGTGGGATTTCATTCGAGATCATACTGATTGTTTGGTTTCACTCACATAATTGTTGCTGGGGCATTTGATGCACTGGATGAGGTCCAGCAGTATCACATTGTCGAGAGTGGCTCACGACCGTGCGTGCCTACCTCAGCGCAGACTGTCAAAAGCAGGGCAGACAACATAAACTGGTATGTTCTATAATTAGATTTCACCAACCCAGTAACAAGTGTGAACTCCTGGATCACTGTAACAATCTTACTGTGGAGTCATAGACAGTCCCTTGGGTTCTCCAGTCTATCATGCCACTCTAGGCAAGCTGGAATCAGCGACAAATGGTCACTTACTCCAAAATCACAATATTTAGGTTGCTCCCAGTCTCAAGAGGCCAGATCAGTTTGTACCGGAAATCTCACACCAAAGACAATGTCTGTAGCCATTCCTCTAATAAACTAACTAGAGGCTTATTAATTAGAAAAAAGTTTTTTACAGTTAAAGCAAGCAAACATATACACACAAATGCTGTGATTCAAAAGGTAACAGAGAGGTCTTTCTGGGCTTAAGCCAGGTCAACCCAGGGGATCTTTGCTTTTTGTTTCTTAGCTCCAGCCCTTGTAAAAGTCCAAACAGCAAAGAAATGAAAAATCATCACATTAGCCATTTATTTCCCTCCTCCAGCTTTCAAACCAATGGGAGGAGGCCTTCTGCATGTTCTTCTCCATGGATGGATGGGGCAATTAACAAAGCTTTTGTCCTATAATGGCCCACTTGATTTTGATAGCACTCCTGGGAGGGCAGGGGGAACCACTCTGCCAATCTGAGTTCACAAGTTTAGAGCACATATTGTTACAATTATAAAACAAACATATTGTACCTTGTAGCATGGAATACAGAAACTACAAATATCATTAATGTATTCCATAACTTACAGGCATTCTATAGAGTCTAAAGTAAGTGTGTGTGTGATGAAGTTTGTGGTGGAAATCTGAGGGAATTTGATCATTGGTCCAAAGAACTCAAAACGTAATTATAAATAAGGATTCATTGAGTGGTTATGTTTCTAATAGGGTCCTTCAGGGATTGGTTCTTGGCCCTTTGCTATTTAACATTTTTGTCAGTGACCTGGAAGAAAACATAAAATCATCACTGATAAAGTTTGCAGATGACACAAAGATTGGTGGAGTGGGGGACAGGTCACTGATACAGAATAGTCTTTATCTCTTCATAAACCAGACACGAGGAAAATATATATGTGTGTGTGTGTGCGCGCGCAAATATACACACACACACGTGTGTATAATATGTATATATAATGTGTATGTGTGTGTGTATATATATATATGTGTATGTAAATATATCCAAAAGTAAAGTTATACATCAGAAAACAAAATATAGGCCATGCTTACAGGATGGGGGACTCCATCCTGGGAAGTGATGACTTTAAAAAAGACTTGGAGGTCATGGGGAATAGTCAAATGAACATGAGCTCCCAGTGTAATGCTGTGGCCAAAAGGGCTAATGTGATCCTTGGATGCATAAACAGGAATATTGAATAGAAGAAGGGAATAGTGCTGGTAAATTAATTTTTTTTGCTTCAGGCAGCAAACTGAAAATCAGGGGAAATACTTGGTTTGGTTCCGAAAGTGTTCAGAATTTGTCAGTAAATGGGAAAAGTCTCTTTTGGGATTGGGAGCTGGAGGTTAGGGGAAGAGAGAGAGAACATTTGCCTGTATGACCTTTATCCTGTGTATGTGCCTTTATAATCTTTAGACTGATGCATAAGGCACTTGCCTCCAATCAGGGCCAGCTCCAGGTGCTTGGGGTGGTGAAGGGGGCGGCAAGTGCAGTTCTTCGGCAGCAATTCGGCAGCGGGTCCTTCAGTCCATGTTGGAGAGAAGGACCTACCCCTGAATTGCCGCCGAAGAATGAAGCGGTGGCCTTAGAGTTCCTGATCGCAATTGCGGCTGTTTTTTAATTCTTTTTTTCCTGGGGTGGCAAAAACTGTGGAGCCAGGCTTGCCTCCAATATGGGAGACCCAGCTTTGAATTCTTACTATGGAGCAGGGACTTGAATTTGTGAAGATAATATGCCCTTTCCTTCCCTCCTTATATGTGACCCTCCACTCCCAAATGTGGCATGTATGATTCTCACCCCTGCTTTTCTCACCAAGCCTGTGACACCATTTTTCCCTCCCACCTTGTGAGCAAAATCTACTCCCAGCTCCTCAAACCACAGCCTCTTCTCCAGAGCAACACTTTCTTTACTGCTTCTCCCTCCTCTTACCTTTAGCAGGGGCAGATTGGGGGCTGCCTTGTTCTGGTCTGTTGTTTCTGTATCTTTTATCTCACTTTCATGCCTTGGGATGACACAGTGAACATTTAGAAATCATAGAATCATAGAATCAAAAGGTTGGAAGGGACCTCATGAGGTCATCTAGTCCAACCCCCTGCTAAAGGCAGGACCACTTTCCCTAAATAATCCCAGCCAGGATGCGGTCTAGCCGGACCTTAAATAGCTCTAAAGATGGAGATTCTACCACCTCCCTAGGTAACCCATTCCGGCAACCAGTTAACAAGTGGTGTGCCCCAGGGGTCTGTTCTTCGGGGCCCGTTCTATCAATGTCTTCATTAATGATCTTGATGATGGATAGCTTTGCTACATTAAGTAAATTTGCAATGACACAAATGTGGGCGGGAGTGGTGCACACGCTGGAGGGCAGGGATTAGGATTCAGTGGAGACTTAGACAAATTGGAGAAGTGGGCCATTCTAAGTAAACCTCATGAGTTCAACAAGGACAAGTGCAAAGTCCTGCACTCTTAGGACAGAAAACCTCATGCACTGGCACAGGTGGGGACTGTTTGGTAAATGTAGCAGTGGCTGAAGAAAAGGATTCTGGGGTTACGTAGATGGAAAGTTGAACATGAGCCTTACAGTGGTGCTCTTTCGTAGCCAAATAGTGCTAATAGCATCTGGGCATGTATTAGTAGGAGTGTGTGCCAGCAGATCTATGGGATGTGATTATTCCCCTCTATTCGGCACTGGTGAGGCCGTCATAGGAATATTTGTGTCCAGTTTTGGGCGCCACACTACAAAAGGACGTGGAACAATTTGGAGAGAGTCCAGCGGAGGGCACAAAAATGGATTAGAAGGTACTAGAAGCACATGACTTATGAAGATGAGACTGAAGGAACTAGCTTTATTTAGCTGCCAGGAAAGAGAAGACTAAGGTGGGGATTTGATTAGCAACGTTCCAATACTGAAGGGCGTGCTCCAAGGAGGAGGGAGCTAGGCTTTCTCAGTGGTGGACGCTGAGGACAGAACAAGTGAGGCAATGGTTTGAAGTTGCAGTTGTGGAGTCGAGGCTGGAGTCTTTTAGAAAAACTTCTGACTAGTGCAGGAGTGGGTGAGTAGTATTATACCTACCGCTGAGGCCCGTTGATTCAACCAGTTTTCTATTCACCTCAGCACAGTTCCATTCCTGCCAACCCATACTTTCCTCTAGTTTTGGCTGATGAAGGGAAAAATCTGCTGTGGGAAAATCCGTGTCATGTCAAAAGCCTTACTAAAGTCAAGGTATACAACATCAACAGCTTTGCCCCCATCCACAAGTCCAGTCATCTCATCATAGAAAGCAATCAGGTTGGTCAGGCATGATTTACCCTTGGTAAATGATGCTTCATAATATCTAGAATAAGTTGCCAGAAGTCAGTGGCAACTCATTTATTTGTATTTGAATTCCAGTTGCACAGTCTTGCTCTCTAAACTTCATGTCTTGAGAAACCATTCCTGCCTTGGCAAATACTCGGCAATATATCCATTCTGGCTCTTAGTCTTTATGCCTTGGTTTCTCCATATGTAAAATGGGCATAATATTTACCTACCTTACATCACAGGGACAGAGCCTTAAGTTAATCCCTTTTATAATTATTAATCATAAATATCTAAAGTTCTTTTTTTAAACCAACAGTACAACTTAAGTTGTACAACTAAGTACAATTTAAGAGAACTTCTTGTTGATGATGAATCACATATGCAAAAGTGGCAAAAATTGAAAAATAAAAAAGTTAAATATTTAGCCTTGAATCCAGCTTCTCATTTTTACCATGACAATAAAATTGCACTTGTTTTCCTCTGCAGTTTTGATTGTTATATTTTAAAATTTCTTACATTAGGAAAATGCAGGAGGTAAGTCAGTTGAATATTTATGAGAAATAGAAAAAGAAGGGATCTGACTGCAAGTATATATCCCACTGAGCCAGAACTTACTGTGTTCTTCCTTTCTTTCAAATTGATCTTTTTGTAACATCAAAAAACAGTGGTGAAGGAAATTAAAGTAGTTAGACTTAATGTATTCTTCACTGAAATCCCAAGTATAGAAACTGCTCTTACTTAAATTAACACAAGACAGTTCAATATTGCCACCAGAACAATGAACACAAAATTGTTTGCAATTTAGCTATTATGTAACATCTTTAGTGTCAGAGTAATTAGTTCTAAGAGTGAATTTTTCCTGCAACTGTCACAAGAATCATACGGCTACAGCTTTCATGTTTTTTAAAATGTATACTTGATTGTTAACATTTCTATGTATGAGTGAGTGGGTAGAAGTGATGTTAAATGGTTGAAAACATTTGACTGAAGCCTTGAGAGCTGCAAAATTTAAAACATCAGTTTGCAGTTTGGGAGACTAGTAAAGAACAGATGTTTAATGGAAACAGTGGACTCACTGGGAAACAGCTTTGCAAAATATTTGGACTGAAAGTCAAACCTAAAATTTCATGAATTTTGGGCTCTTGGAAAAGAGACAGGTCAGACAGCAGAAACTTGCCCATTTCATTATAGATCCTGGGAAGACTTGCAGGATCTGCTTGGAGTTTTGGATTTTAGGAAAACCAAACTTCCATCAAATTGCACAAAGTGAGAACTCCTATACTGTGAACCCACTCGTTTTGGGGTTCCTAGAAAGAGGAGTAAATCAGAATTGATATATTTCTCCAGTGAGCTCTCTAACTTTGGGTAAAGGAGAGCCTCTCAATGAAATCTGAGACTTGGGTTTACAAAGGATGGCTCCAGAACAGTTCCAATTTTTTTTGTGATACCATGACACATGAGTTGTTCTTCATACTTGGATCATAAAAATGAATATAGAAATTAGGTAAAAGTCTCAGACAATTATTTCCAAATTTCTTACTATATTTTTATGATCTCTTCCCTTCCCTGCCCCTGTCACCATGAACCTAGACCTTTCCTTGTGACTCCTCCTAAAATTTTATCTTGGTCAGGGAAGGAAGATAAGACTCAGGATATGTGGCTGGGTAGGAAGAAGAGGGCTGCAATCTGACTAAAAGAAAGACAAGAGAGAATAGCAATAAAAACAGACTCAAATGAAGGAGTAAATTTTCAGTGATTGGTTAGAATAAGGCAGGGGTGCTGATCTTAAACACAAAAAAGACGCTTACAAGACATGGAAGATAGAGAAATGACCAGGGAGGAGTATAAAAATATTGCTCAGGCATGCGGGAATAAAATCAGGAAGGCCAAATAACACTTGGAGTTTCAGCTAGCAAGAGATGTTAAGAGTAACAAGAACGGTTTCTACAGGTATGTTAGCAACAAGAAGAAAGCCAAGGAAAGTGTGGGCCCCTTACTGAATGAGGAAGGCAACCTAGGGACAGAAGATGTGGAAAAAGCTAATGTACTCAATGCTTTTTTTGCCTCTGTCTTCACAAACAAGATCAGCTCCCAGACTACTGCGCTAGGCAGCACAGTATAGGGAGGAGGTGGCCAGCCCTTTGTGGAGAAAGAAGTGGTTCAGGACTATTTAGAAAAGCTGGATGAGCACAAGTCCATGGGGCCAGCTGCAGTGCATCTGAGGGTGCTAAAGGAGTTAGTGGATGTGATTCCAGAGCCATTGGCCATTATCTTTGAAAACTCATGGCGATCAGGGGAGATCCCGGATGACTGGAAAAAGACTTATGTAGTGCCCATCTTTAAAAAAGGGAAGGAAGTGGATCCGGGGAACTACAGACCAGTCAGCCTCACCTCAGTCCCTGGAAAAATCATGGAGCAGATCCTTCAGGAATCAATTCTGAAGCACTTAGAGGAGGGGAAAGTGATTGGGAACAGTCAGCATGGAGTCACCAAGGGCAAGTCATGCCTGACTAACCTAATTGCCTTCTATGATGAGATAACTGGCTCTGTGGATGAGGGGAAAGCAGTGGATGTGTTTATTCCTTGACTTTAGAAGCTTTTGATACGGTCTCCCCAGCAGTATTCTTGCTAAGCAAGTTAAAGAAGTATGGGCTGGATGAATGGACTATAGGTGGATAGAAAGCTGGCTAGATCACGTCACAAACAGGTAGTGATCAATGGCTCCACTCTAGTTGGCAGCCGGTATCAAGTGGAGTGCCCCAAGGGTACGGTCCTGGGCCAGTTTTGTTCAATATCTTCATTAATGATCTGGAGGATGGCGTGGACTGCACCCTCAGCAAGTTTGCAGATGACAGCTAAAACTTGGGGAGTGGTAGAGTATTTTGGAGCCAAAAGTAGGGATGAGGGACACTAGGACAACTTAGAGGAGTGTGGCCAGATACGCTGGGAGGTGTTAGAATAGAGATACAAGCAAGACCTAGACAAATTCAGAGGATTGGGCCAAAAGAAACCTCTGACTGGGTGTCAACAAGGACAAGTGCAGAGTCCTGCACTTTAGGATGGAAGAATCCCATGCACTGCTACAGACTAGGGACCGAATGGCTAGGCAAGCAGTTCTGCAGAAAAGGACCTAGGGGTTACAGTGGATGAGAAGCTGGATATGAGTCAACGTGTGCCCTTGTTGCCAAAAGGCTAATGGCATTTTGGGCTGTATAAGTAGGGGCATTGCCAGCAGATCAAGGAAATGTGATCATTCCCCTCTATTTCAACATTGGTGAGGGCCTCATCTGGAGTACTGTGTCCAGTTTTGGGCCCCACAACTACAAGAAGGATGTGGAAAAAATTGGAAAGAGTCCAGCGGAGGGCAACAAAATGATTAGGGGGCTGGAGCACATGACTTATGAGGAGAGGGCTGAGGGGAACTGGATTGTTTAGTCTGCAGAAGAGAAGAATGAGGGGGGATTTGATAGCTGCTTTCAACTACCTGAAAGGGAGGTTCCAAAGAGGATGGATCTAGGACTGTTCTCAGTGGTACCAGATGACAGAAGTAAGGAGTAAGGAGTAATGATCTCAAATTGCAGTGGGGGAGGTTTAGGTTGGATATTAGGTGAAAACTTTTTTACTAGGAGGGTGGTGAAGCACTGGAATGGGTTACCTAGGGAGGTGGTGGAATCTCCTTCCTTAGAAGTTTTTGAGATCAGGCTTGACAAAGCCCTGGCTGGGATGATTTAGTTGGGGATTGGTCCTGCTTTGTGCAGGGGGGTGTACTAGATGACCTCCTGAGGTTCCTTCCAACTCTGATATTCTATGAATATGTGGCTTCTTGTATTGGCACAGACTCCGGGGCTGGAGTTACAGGTGCCAACTTTCCAATGTGCCTGGGGGGTACTCACTGCTCAACCCCTCCCTCTGACACAGGTCCTGCCCCAATTCCACCCCTTCCCACCCCCTCCCCTGAACCTGCAGTGCCCTCGCTCCTCCCCCTCCCCCCTGAGCATCCTGCATGCCAGGAAAGAGCGGGGAGGAGGGCTGCCAGTGAGTGGGAGGTGCTGGGAGCCGGATGGGGGGGCTAATAGGGGGTTGCTGACATATTACCGTGGCTCTTTGGCAATGTACATTGGTAAATTCTGGCTCCTTCTCAGGCTCAGGTTGGCCACCCCTGGAATAAGGCAGTTTAACTAAACTACCCTTCATCCCAATGTACCACTCATTTTAAACTGGCCAGTAAATAAGTAACCAAGCATTTAAGCAATCTAGCAATTACATATAGTTGTACAATCTTAAAAAACAATTAGATCATACCAAAACAATTACAGTAAAAAGTTACTGCAGCATAAAAAGAGTTTGTCAGCTGGTGGATACAATGCAAGCAATTTACTTAGCAATTATCTTAACAAATATAGTGATTTTCCCAGTCTTTTACTATATGTATCAAAGTGAAAGCTTGCCTTTATCTACAGCACTGGGAGTGCTCAAAGGAAGCTAATGCTCTAGTTTTAAACTTCAAGAAACCTTGTTTCAAATCTTGTTTAACATATTGACATGTAGTAATTGCCCAGTCATTCCAAAGATTTACTGTATAATCTTGTAATATCTTATGTAACATCATTTAGTTAATCTTAAAAAATAGAATCACAAGCCTGTGATAAGTCATAAGCTTCTGATAAATCTTGAAATAACTAATCACTGTGTGTCACTTCATGACTGTAGATCACAAGAAACAAAATGGTCTCCATAATATTTTACAGCAGTCATCTTTGTAGACTGTAGGCTTGTAGGAGATATCTAGGAGGTCAGGCTGGTCAAATCATTCATTGTAGATTTAGCCCTTTTATCTGTTCATGAATCCTTCTCAAACCAACCTTGATTTCTGTATTTGTTATTTTTAGCTACTTACTAAAAAGCCTGGCAAACAGCTTTCAGAAGATATCTAAAAGATAGGAAACAAAGATTAGGAATAAATGGTCAGTTTTCAGAATGGAGAGAGGTAAATAGTGGTGTCCCCTAGGGGGTATCTCCTGGAACCAGTGCTGTTCAACATATTCATAAATGATCTGGAAAAGGGGTAAACAGTGAGGTGGCAAAATTTGCAGATTATACAAAACTCTGAAGCAAACTGAAGAGTTACAAAGGGATCTCACAAAACTGGGCAACAAAATGGCAGATGACATTTAATGTTGATAAATACAAAGTAATGCATATTGGAAAGCATAATCCCAACTATACATATAAAATGATGGGGTCTAAATTAGCTGTTACCACTTAAGAAAGAGGTCTAGGAATCATTGTGGATAGTTCTCTGAAAACATCCACTCAATGTGCAGCAGCAGTCAAAAAAAAAAAGCGAACAGAGTGTTGGGAATCATTAAGAAAGGGATAGATAATAAGACAGAAAATATCATATTGCCTCTATATAAATTGATGCTATGCCCATATCTTGAATACTGAGTGTAGATATGGTCACCCCATCTCAGAAAAGATATATTGGAAAAGGCACAAAAAGGGGCAACAAAAATGATTAGGAATATGGAATAACTTCCATATGAAGAGAGATTAGTAAGACTGGGACTTTTCAGCTTAGAAAAGAGAATACTAAGTGGAGATATGATTGAGGTCTATAAAATCATGACTGGTGTGAAGAAAGTAAATAAGGAAGTGTTATTTACTCCTTCTCATAAAGCAAGAACTAGGGGTCACCAAATGAAATTAATAGGCAGCAGGTTTAAAACAAAGAAAAGTAAGTATTTCTTCACACAACGCACAGTCAGCCTGTGGAACTGAGGATGTTGTGAAGGCCAAGACTATAACAGTTCTTCAAAAAAGAACTAGATAAATTCATGGAGGATAGGTCCGTCAATGGCTATTAGCCAAGATGGGCAGAAATGGTGTCCTTAGCCTCCGTTTGCCAGAAACTGAGAATGGGTGGCAGGGAATGGATCACTTAGTGATTGCCTGTTCTGTGCATTCCCTCTGGGTCACCTGGCATTGGCCATTATCAGAAGACAGGATGCTGGACTAGATGGACCTTTGGTCTGACCCAGTAGGGCTGTTCTTATGTTTTTAAGATGAACTGTTTGTGAAGTGTTTGTTTTGGCTTTTTTTTGTTGTTGTTCATGATGTGTGCTTGGTCAACGGTAATCTGAGTCACATGCTAAATCAAATAGTTTCTGCTCTGATCAGATTACATTTTTGGAAAAAGACAAGATCTCCAAATGATGAATGAGTACATCAGCATGCTAAAATTCATGAAACTTGTATGATTCTTTAACAGTTTAACAAATACCAGGCAGACGTTCCTTCATTTTTTGCAAATATTTGACCCCATAAAAATTAGCAATGAAAATGGCCCTTTTATTTATTAATCTGCTTTGTTTTTATTCCAACAACTTTGCATTCCTTTATCTATTCCCCAAACAGGTGTTACTTGTATTTCACTCTTGTTAATAAAGTAGTGACAATGTCTGTTTCTCAAGTGCTAATTTAACTTTTTGGTCCTCAGTCCAATGTTAGCTCTTTGTTTTGAAAGAGTTGCAATTGGAGTTTTCCGTTTACCAAGCTCTTGTAGCCTATGGTGGTTTCAGTACAAAAAGTTCCCCCCTCCTCTCTGCCTTTACTTACTCAGTCTCTTTCTTTATGCTTAGTGCAGAAGACTTCACGGTTACATAAAACACTTTCTTAAATTGCTCAGTCACACTTCATCTCTTTCCGTCTTTCTGTAGCCATGTGCTTTCCTTTCCTCCTTTCACTCTGCTCCGGTTGACTTTAATGCATTCCTTTTCCTCCCACTAAGCATGTTATCCAGAGTGCTCCCTGTCATAGAGCCATAGAGTTCACCTGGCTATATTTCCAGCAATTAAACAAGTTTAATCCTATTAATATATCACCTCAGGGCATTAAGTTTAGCACTCCTATAAGTTCAAGTTGTCAGAAGGTGAGAGCTGGAGTTATAACTGCACCTGCTTTGTGGTGGTATTATACTGCTTCCTCCTCCCCCATCCTGGTGGCGCCATGTGTCATAAACAGATAGCTAAGGGTTAATGTCTCTTTCACCTGTAAAGGGTTAACAAACAGGGAACTAAACACCTGACCAGAGGACCAATCAGGAGACAAGATACTTTCAACCCTGTGTGGAGGGGAGGTTTGGGTGTGGGTCCTTTGTTCTGTGTGTGTGTCTTTTCTCGGGGGTATGAGAGGGACCAGACATTACTACAGGCTCTCTAAAGTTCTGTTCAAATAGTAAGTAGAACAGGCGATTTAGGCTTTTTAATTGTTTGTTTTACTCTATTTGCACATGTGGATCTGGCTGGTTAACTTTTATATGTGTAGTTGCTGGGAATATTTTGATTTGTATTGGTACTGGAGGAAGGGTTTCTTCCTTTGTCTGTAAACTATAGGACCCTGTAATATTTACATCTTGAAGTTACAGAGATAATTCTTTACTTTTTCCTTTCTTTTATTAAAAGATTTCTTTTAGAGAACCTGATTGATCTTTCCTTGTTTCCCTTGTTTTATCCCAGGAGAGTGGGTGTAAACACCAGGACTGGTGGGGGAGGAGGGAAGGGGGAGAGAGAGGCTAATTTCTCTCTGTGCCAGGATTACTGTCTCTCTCAGGGAAAGTCTGGGGGGGGGGGGAAGGGGGAATGGTTTATTTCTCCTTGTTTTAAGAATCCAAGGGATTTGGGTTCTTGGGGTCCCCAGGGAAGGTTGGGGAGGTCAGAGTGCCCCAAAACACTATATTTTTGGGTGGTGGCAGGCTATCAGATCTAAGCTGGTAATTAAGCTTAGAGGTTTCATGCAGGTACCCAAATTTTGGACGCTAAGGTTCAGATTTGGGAAATATACCTTATGACACCAGGCTAACTTGCCCAAGGAGGAGTAAGCTGTAGTATTCCCATCACCTGCGCAGCAGGAAAGTTTGGAGCACTAACTGAGAGGGAATAAAGCAGACTTGAGAGATGAGTTGGAAGATACTTGGGAAGACTGATTACTGTTGTGAGGTATTGTAGCAAAGGAGACTCCGGTGTGTAAATAACCTGAGCCATAGTCTCCAAACACTCCTCCATGTACGTCATTGCTCCTTTTGCCCTCATCCCCTGGGCCACCAAGGGGTTGTGTGCAAAAGGGGTAGCTGCCCCAGGGCCGGTGATTGAAAGGGCCCAGGGGTCCTGGCCTCTGAGCTCTGGGCTCTTTTAAATCACTGCTGGAGCCCTGGGCAGCGCAAGCCAGGCAGCACGGATGAGCTGGCTGGGAGAGGCTGACCCCCATAGTTGTGCCCCTTCCGCTGAGGCCCTGCCCTTTCTGCTCAAATATTTAATATTGCTCTCACCACTGCTTCAAGAGCAGTGGTCTTCAATATGGCAAAGAACAGCAATGTCTGCAATTATAACATAATTGCTTCAGAATTTGATTTCACTGATACCTCCCTCTTTACGAAAATGGATATGAACTACTCAGATGTGTGCAAGAGGGCTGGTGGGGCCTTGAGGAGGTCTTGGATTTTTTCCATAAAGGGCAGTTGTACTTTGTGAAGTCACCAAGCTAACCTCAGAGTTAACGGTTGCTGCAAGTTGCTCATTAGCTGAACATTGGAAAAAGAGTTGGATGCAACTGCTTAATTCCAAACTCATTTAGGATACTTTAATTACAGCATTATTAACAGAGGATAAAAAGAAAAAGGAGTTTCTGGCTCCTGCAATTGAAACAAGAACAAAAATGGTACCACAAACATAAATAGCAGATAAAAATAAAACACCTTCTTATATTGTACAGTGGTTGTGTTCTAAGATCTGCTTCCTTCTGCTCTTGATATGAGGCTAGCCTGGTTGTACAGATAAGCTATTCATTGAACCCTTTGCTTATCTGTATCTGCATTGTACCCATATCTAACATGTTTTCTTGGGCAAAATTCTCAAAAGCATAAAGAGGAGTTAGGTACCTAATTTTCAATGAAGTGCCTTTCAGTGGAAGTTAGGTGCTTAACTCGTCTGTGTCTCTTTGAAAACTCTTCTCTTTGCATTGCATTCTGGGGGATAAAAGCATTTACAAATTTTGTATGGGGGTGGGAGGAAGGAGAATCAAGGATTCTTTTCCCACAGTGGCTACTTTACTCGATTTACACTGGTAGCATCTCTTCCAGTTGCTGGCTGCCCAGGAAGGTAGATGAGACAGTTTAATAAGAGACTATGGTAGAAGTTCTAGTGGAAATTCCGGGAATATCTATGGATTTTACTTAGCTCCCTCTTCAACCACAGACAGGCAGATCGGATGTTGTCTAGAACAAGCAGTAGTGTGTGTGTGTGTGTGTACATAAGTGTGCACACACACAAACACACATTGTATAGAGGATTAAAATAGTGGGGACAGTGCGAAATACTACCAAAGTTTTTTATTTTTAATTCTTGTTTGGCAGAGGTACTAGAACTAAGTCTTGTGCAGCTTTTTACCTGTGTGTTTGGGGCAGCAGGAGGAGTGATTCCTTTTTATTCACATGTGAATTTTGGATCAGAAATATATTAGCCTATTTACACAGTCCAGCAATTTTAAATATAAAGAAAGCAAGTTAATGGCGGAAAAGAAGACTAAATATGAGCTTTGTGTTAAGGTTCATTAAATTACAAATCAGTGAATGACTTAAACTCATATTTTAATCTTATTTTTTGAGTCTATTTTAACCTGTTCTGCTATTATGATTTTTATTATATCAAGTTTAGCCAGTCGTTTATAAAATCATCTAAATGCACCTTTTTCACCTTCTATTGTCAGATTTGGCAGTGAAAAATTGTTCTGATTGCAGTAATTACTTTGTCAAAGGAAAATATAATTAGAACTGATATTTAAAATGCACTATAATGGTATGTTAGCCATTTGATAATTTGATCACGTACTGGATGTTTTGTTAATTTAGAAACAGCTAACAATACTGAAGTTGGGAAATTGTCTGTCTGGCAGTTTTCTCTTTCCTGTTCTAAAGAAAATATCATCTGCACTAGCCTTTTGTCTAGTCACAGGAAGAGGCTGTGGGTAGCCACCCTCCTTACGTGAGCAGTACCATTGACCTCAAAAGAGTTTACTCATGTTAGTAAGAAAGTCACTCAGTCAGATAAGTGTGATCTGAACAATGGGTTTGGAAACTAGGAACAGTCTTCTAACCCCAGCTTTGACACTTCCTCGGTAGCTGTGGGCAAGTTGCTGCCTCAGTTTCCTGTGTTTATAAAAGGTGGTAAGGTAATATCAGCTTCACCAGAATATGGTGAGAATTATCAGCTGATGTTTGCTTTGGAGACATAAATAGCTGCTTCAGTGCTAGGTATGATCTGTATTAAGAATGGACAATCTGGTACTGGAAAATGAATTGCCCATCTGAATCTCCTTTAATATATCAAAATATTCTGAGCAGCAGTCCCCTTCCTTTGTTGACGGTTAACAATATTCAGCAGAGGTTCATACAGGTCTGGTACTTCTCACTAGGTGGTCCTGCAATTGTCTTTCAAGGTGTTGTTCATAAATGTTTATCTCAGACCTGAGGTACACAGTGCATTTTGGGGCAATTTTAACCTCAGGAAATCACAGAAGGCATGCGGTCCAGAGGTTGGTGTGAATGAGAACGAGTGAGAGTAACAGGCTTTGAGAAGCTATCATTTCCCATCAGTTGGATGAAAGTGAGATTGGGCTTTGGGAGGTCACACCTGTCGTCAGATGTCTGGCTGCATGTGTTCCCTCTGGGTGCTGCCCCAGCTCTGTGCAGACAGCTGGCACACCAGACCTTGATAGAACCACCCAATGACCACACAGTATGTTAAGGTACAAAGGCACTTAGGTTTATTGTCAGCGAAGCACGGTCCTACCTCCCCGGATCAATGTCTACAGTTATACTAGCACATGTATACCTGTGACAGTGGACACAGGACTTTCCATCCACGAGGCAGACACTCCCTCTGAGATAACACGTTATATACCAATACAAACAAGTTATATATTTCCCTTCTGATGTGGCTAGGTGCCAACCTCTAATGTATCTAGGTGCCACTCATTACCTTGTACATGTTGATTTCATCAAAACATCTGTATTCATTATGTTCTCATCCTGACCTTATCTTTAGGATGGGTCAGCATGTTCCTGTTCTCTTTGGGGAATGTGTTGGTATTGAGGTGTTATGGTACCACCCTTCTGGAATGTGTTTTCATGAGTGCCCTGTGCCCGTCACCTCTTAGGAATTTGTGTTTTTGAAATATCAGCCCTGTTCTTTCCAGATTCTGTGAGCAGGGCTTTGACCTTACTTTTTTTTTTACCAGCAAAGCTTTGACCACTACTTTAGCCCAGATCTCATACAAGGGCTTTATATTTCAGGCCCTTTTCCTACTACAATATCAGTTTTTATCCTTCAGTGTAAAAGGCCTGTTGAGTTAGAGGAGAGCAGCGTGTGTTCAGGCAGTGTGTCTGTCAAGGTTTTTTCCCCACTTTGAACTTTAGAGTACAAAAAGTGGGGACCTGTATGAACACTTTTAAGCTTAATTACTAGCTTAAATCCAGTACGCTGCCACCAGCCAGAATTTAGTGTCTGGCACACTTTCTGTTCCCCCAAAACCTTCCCTGGGGAACACAGATCCAAAATCCTTTGGATCTTAAAACAAGGAGAAATTAACCATCCCCCTCCTTTTCCCCCCAGACTTTCCCCTCCCTGGGTTGCCTTGAGAGGCTTCACACTGATCCAAACTCCTTGGATCTTAACATAAGGAGGAATTAACCATTCCCCCTCCTTTCCCCCCACCAATCCCCTGGTGAGTTCAGTCCCAATCCCTTGGATCTTAAAACAACGAAAAACAATCAGGTTCTAAAAAGAAAGCTTTTAATTAAAGAAAGAAAAGGTAAAATTATCTCTGTAAAATCAGATGGAAAATGCTTTACAGGTACTCAAATTCATATAGAATAGAGGGACCCCCCCCCCGCAAAGCCTGCCTTAGGTTCAAAGTTACAGCAAACTGAGGTAAAATCCTTCCATCAAAAAGAAACATTTACAAGTTGAGAAAACAAACATAAGACTAACACGCCTTGCCTGGCTGATCACTCACAAGTTTGAAACATGAGAGACTGATTTAGAAAGATTTGGAGAGCCTGGATGTATGTCTGGTCCCTCAGTCCCAAGAGCGAACAACAACAACACAAAAAGCACAAACAAAGACTTCCCTCCACCAAGATTTGAAAGTATCTTGTCCCTCTATTGGTCCTCTGGTCAGGTGTCAGCCAGGTTTACTGAGCTTCTTAACCCTTTACAGGTAAAAGAGACATTAACCCTTAACCATCTGTTTATGACAGTGTCATTTAGCAGAGATGCGGAACATACCTGGGTAAATAAGTCTTATTGTCAGGAAGATCTTGACAGGTGTCTCCTATGGAGGAGCACATATGGTGAAAGTAAATATTTGAGGGGAGTAGATGTCTGATGGGGACGGCTGAGTAGAAATCTTATGTGGGAGGAGCAGTGGCGCACAGAAGTTATGGGGGTCTAACTGACAGAACTGCCCCAATTAGCATCTTTACTCCAGTGTGGCTGTTGTCGGGTGGAGGCGAAACCATTCACCGTTGCCTTTCTTGAAAACTATCTTGGGTTATAATTTTGGGGCACAAGCTATCTGATGTGAATCTCATTACACAGAGATATAGAGTACTTTCCATGAGATTTCCTTCCATTCAGCTTGCAAACAGGAACACCCAAAGTCTTTCACTTAGTGGCACTGGACTTTCAGCAGTTGATAAGACAGGAAAAAAAGGATGTGAGGACAGTGTGATGAACAGACATTTGTCCAGTTTCTTTAGCTGAAAACCCAGCTGTTCTTTTGTGGTCAAAGGCTCTGAAAAAGAAAAATCAGTAACTGACTCAAGAATTGACTGCTAGGTGCTGTACAATATTTTGGTCTTTGGATTTATTTTCAAAAGACTTTCATGGTCTCCATTAAATCAGCCTTTGATTTGTGTGAATCTCAGGGTATTTCAGCCTGTCCAGTTATCAGTCAGTCCAGGTTTCATTTCCGGCAGCCCAGCAAAACTTAGTCACACTACAAATATATTTACTTTTCACTTATAAGCTGTGGTCACAAATTCTCTGGGCCTTGATCAATATTTAATGTCAATATTGATAGACTCTCTTCCACCTTTCAACTTACACCCGGCCCATAAAACAACCCTCTTGAGCAAGAATCTAGGAGAAGAAATGAGTCTTGCACGCTGTGCAATGAGGACCAGCAGACTCAGGGCACTGGTAGGCCTGTGCTGATGGCCATCCAAACATCAGAGTGCTGTGAGTGAGACTGTTATCTCAAACAATCAGTTGCTCTTTTAGGGAGAGAGGAAGTCTCTCAGGCAGCCAGCAATAAACCCCCCTAAGATAATGTTTCCAAACTTATCTGGGGCTGCAGCCCAAGATATTTAGGATGGATTCTTGCATCTGTCCCTAATGTGATTGTTGCATCTTTTCTGGTTTTTATCCTTTTTCGTCTTCTCTCAATCCCTTCTTGTTTTTCTTTATGTAGTGATTTCTTCCATTTAATTCTCCCCTTTTTTCCTCTTTGCGACACCCCAGTTCTCAGCCTCTCTTTCAACATTCTGTCCCTTTTTCCTCTCTTTCAACTTTCTTTCTGTATCAGTTTCAGCACTCTCTCTCTCTCTCTATTATCTTCCCTCTCCTTGTTCCTAGTTCAAACCCCTGATTTTCTTCGCCTTCTCTTCCTTTGGTGCCTAATGAAGAAAATTACTAGGAAGGTCTCTCTTAATAAGGAATCTTGGAGCCATGAAGCCGCTGGCTAATTGCTAAGTCTTATGCGCATTCTGGTAATTTTGTCATTTTCTTCTGAGTGGGCAGAGAAGAAAAATTTGAAAAAAGTCTCCCAGGCTCACCAGAAGGTGCCCAAACCTTCCAGGACCCTGGCCCCAACCATTGCCTGATTTAAAAAATCATCCCTTTAAAAATAACATTGCTCCCTTTCTACCCCCATAGCTCCCCATTCTCCACTCTGAGCCATTTGGCTTTCCCTTAATTGGCAGGCAGAGCAGGGATTTGAACCTGAGAACTCTTCTGGGATGCAGGAGACTCTGGTTGTAATCCTCGATCTGGAGCAGGGACTTGAACACAGGCCTGCCCCATCTCAGATGAGTGCCCAAACCACTTAACTCTTCTGGGGTGGGTCTAGGTTTGATGTTGACTAGTCCATTCTGGCTCTGAGATACCCTTGACTAAACGTTTGTTGAAATTGACCTTTTCCTACAAAAAAGTCTCAGTTGTGACAAATGGGCATTTTCCAATTAAAACCCATTTTGTCAAAAAATTCAACAAGCTCTACTCAGCAGTCTTTAAAGTATTCTAAGTACATTATTAGCTTGGGCGGCAGAAATCACAGCAGTACACAGTATATTGCTGTAGATGGTGGCACTCGTGGTTTGCATGGTGTAGTATTAATATAACTAATATGTCTTTTACAAATTGTTTTGTAGCTCCCAGAGCAGTGGTAGGCGTATCACAGAAAAACACACAATTCAGATATCCCCTCCCCTCAAAAAAATCATTCTAGATGATGGACTAGAGACGGTCAAGTAAGGAGATACAAAAGACCAGGAAAAGGATGGAGCTGGAGGGACAAAGGGTAGGAATATACAATTATGTAGGTACTTGATTGGGGCATGCTGGCCATTCTTTTTTTTTTTTTTGTACAGTGTAAATATTCAGATGATGCTGCAGAAATAGGTCTAGGAGAGTCTAAAGTATCTGAATCCTTAATTGTTCTGATTTCATGGGACCAAAAGAGTGTCGTATACACACATTAGGCAGCAGCTATCACCAAGCTAACCTTATTTTTCCCCCCTCTGTGCACATACCATTAATACTGATAAGTGTTACACATGTATGTAGAGAGAGGAATGGATTCCTAAATAATACATCTTATTGCATCCCAACCTTTCCCACTTGGAAAAGTTCTTCAGTGATCTACAAGATGTTGCAGTCCAGAATATTGAATGCAAATCTGACATGTTTGCAGAAAGTATCAAATAGCCCTTTGTCGGTTTTAAATCATTATTTTCATAGTTCCATCAAATTCAGGATTTTAACGCTCTGGAAAGGGACCATGTCATCTGTCTTTAAAGTGCCTAATGTGGTTGGTGCTGAATCAATAATAATAATTATTAATAATTAAACCATCAGCATGGTTGGGAAAGCACTGAGGTAATATAAGCAATGTTTTGCTACAATGTTTTAAAATACTGGAGTTGCTGTATCCTAATGGAAGTTAAAAATGTTGAAATCTGTATGAAAAACTGCCCAGTTTTACTGTAGTATATGAATATAAATACGACATTAAAAGACATTGCATTGTCTGTCAAGTGTTTTACACTTCTGAGTGTGAAGCAATGTAATCAGTTTTATGTGAAAAGCTGTTATCATTCCCTGAGTTTCATAGTCCTTATATAACTTACAGTGTAGTAACGATTTCCTGTGATCGTAATATGCTGTTCGGAAATCACTATTGTGTCTGGTGGTTGGAAAATAAACTTGGAAAATAAAAGCTCGATTTTTGAAAACAGCATTGTAGTTAAACTCCCCCTCACCTGTAATGACATAGAGCAAGAGTGTTACTTTATCAGCTTTCTTGTGTGTGATCTTTAAAAGATGAGAAGAGGCTCAGAGAATTTACAACAGATTTTCCCTTTATCTTAGCCTACTACAGACTTTGGCAAAACACTTACATAAATATGAGCTAAATTCATCTCACTATAGCTTCAGTGGAGTTTCAACAGGGAAGACTATAGCCCAGTGAATCAATGGTGTATCCTCTGTTTCTTTTATTCATTTGTCTCATCTCTTCCTTTGTTTATATCCTTCTTTTTTTCCCTCATGTTGTTTATCTCTTTTCAGCATTAAATTACCTCTTATTTATTAATATCTCTTTCTTTTTCAAGGTTTGTTCTCTGTGGTTATGATTTCTCAGGTTTTATCCCCTTTCTCTCATTTCATTACTATTATTTTTTTTACTATTGTATATATTTTTTGTTCTCTCCCTGGATTTACTTCACTCTTTCTGTCTCATCTCCATTTTTCTTTATCTCTTCAGCAAACTAAAGAACTGCTAAAACACAATGCAGTAGAGCATTACACAATCTTGCTGCTCTGAGCACCTTTCCCATATTACCCTGGGAACAATAGAAGGGAGGGTATATCTAGGATAGTGGGAACTTGCAAAGGGTGCTTGGTGGGCAAGCTCAATTGTTCTGCTACTGGAGGCAAGAGCATGGAGACAAGTATATGTAGACGCCAAACCCTACAAATAACTAATCAGTTTTCAACTCAGGCTTTCCAAGGGCTCAAATATGCATCTTCCATCAACACATCAGCTTCAATAAATCAAACATTCAGCAGTAATTTGACAAGATAACTTGTAAGCGACATGTTTCCATGCAAGATTCTGGTTCTGAGAGCCAGTGCAGCTATTCAGAAGGTTGGGAAGGTACTAAGATGTGCTGCAGAGGACACAGCTGGGCAGGGTGTCTCTAGAAGAGTGGCATTCACAGAAGAGATAACTACTACACTCATTAAAAGAGCAAGGACATCTTCTAGCGCTGGTGTTCAGAGCTAGCTAGTGCTGGGTTATGCTCCTAAACTCTGTAGCCACACTAAGGGATGAAGGAGGGTTTGGTTAAGGCCCAGGCCTGGCCTACACTACAGACTTATGTCGGTATAACTACGTCACTTAGGGGTGTGGAAAATCGTTGCAACGGTTATACTGACAAACTCCTGGTGAAGACAGCTTTATGTCAATGGTGGGGCCTTCTTCCTCTTGGGGAGGTGGAGTACTTGCACTGATGGGAGATGCTCTGCCACCAGCTAAGGGGTACAGTGGCTCAGTTGTATCGCTGCTGCTGTGTTGCTGCTGCACTGTACGTGTAGACAAGCCCTCAGGAGAGCTGGATTAAGAGTTCTGGCTGTCACAGACTACATGTCTGACCTTGGATGCCACTTGATTCTTTGTGAGTTTGTTCCCTGCCTGTAAAATAAGACTCCTATTTTTCTCTACCTTGAAGTGTGTGATAGTCAGACCCAGTACTGATGAAGACTATGGGCATGTGTCTACATGCAGAGCTGAGAGTGTGCTTCCCAGCTCAAAGAGACCGACTTGAGCTAGTATGCTAAAAAAGAACGTAGCCGTTGCAGAATGAGAAGTTAGCCATTCAAGCACGTGCCCGTCAGAGACACTAGGTACATAAGCTAGCCACTTATGCTGTAGTGGCTAAGTTCTCTTTTTAGCACACTAGCTTCATGAGAGCTAGCGTAAGCATGTCTCACTGAGCTGGGGAAGCACACCCTCAGTTGGAAATATAGCGGTACCATATATGTGCCTTGCATCCTTAACAAAACAGAGCTCAAATCCTGCACACAGTGGCAAGCACAGTAAGATACAAAGACAGGAAATGTGTTTTCTGACAGTTTATATTTATAAAATCACAAGAAATGGGAAAGGTGAAATGGCATTTATTCTCAATAGGGAACAATATGAAGAAATTACAAGATGTTCAGATTCCTGTTAAAAACAAATATGTCGTATACACTTTTTTTCTAGAGAATTGTAGAGCAATACTGACAATGAGGTTAAGTTCGGATAAGGAAATGAATCAGCAAAATCTCTGCAGAAGATTGGAAAGACATAATACTAGTCACAAGAAGCAGAGAGAATATCAGTGGAAAATTGATTATCTGTTTTCATACACCCATCTTGCAAAACAGAATAGACCAAAGATCACAGCAAAATGATACAGGGAATTATTTTCTAATCTTCTGGGATTGTCCCAAATTCAAAAGTTTATAGTCTGATGTTAGAAATGAATGCAAGAGTTATTTCAGGGAAATATTATTCAAAATTTCTATTACTACAGTGTTAGCAAACTGTCTTGGTTTGCTGGAATTAAACAAATATAGATTCTTGTGTAGAATTTTTGCAACTTCTACCAATAATGTGCTTTATTACTATGGTTGCAAAAACAAATCCCACTATACAAAGGTGGTTGACAGGAATTAAAAACAGGAATGACTTACTGCTTGTGTTAGAATAAAAACTGAACTATTTAACGAATGATTGGTTCATCCCAATTTGGCCTATCAAGAACAAATCATTGATATCATAACACCATGTATACTTACTGTAAATCAAACTGTATTGCTTCAGCTGGGCTGTATTGTCATTTTTCTATATTTGCCACCCTCTTATTTAATACTTGTGTATGAAAATAACTTGCACTGTAAACATTTTTGATTTTTTTAGATGAAACCTTAACTATATTAAATTGAATATAGCAGGGCATAGTAGCAAACCATAATTTGAAAGAATCTCTTTAATTTAAGGAAGGTTTTCCTCAGCTTCAAAGAAATCAGTGAGAATAATACAAGTTTTTAGATTCTCAGCTTAAATATCCTCTACATCCCTTAAAATATGGAGGATCCTGTACACACAATGTTCAAGAAATAAACAAAACAGTCTGAAGTGAGTCATAGTGACTTCAAAAATGAACCATATGTTTTGAGGCCCTATAGGGGAAGTTATCATTTTTCTGTTGGTAAGCCATGTGTTCACTTTTTTGCAGTGTGTGCTTCTGCTGTTTTGGTTGAGCTATGCAGTTATTTGGATCTTTTAGAAAATTCCATACGGCTTGTGTTTACTTTCCAGACAGTGCATAATGTGAGGCTGTTACCAGATGAGCTGTTTGAACTTTTACACTTTTGCTGTTCAGAACTCTGAGTATGAAGACGGGGTTTTTTGTGTATGATCATTGCAGAGCAGTTGACTGAGCCATGCTGTGTACCAACAGCACATGACCTGCCATGTGAGCTTAGGGTTTGTATATCTGAGGTGTAAACATAAGTTTGTGTAAACTTCAATGCAATTGTAAAAAAAAGTATGACCCTGAAGTATTCCACTAGATTAGACAATTTTGGCAGATTTAAAGGATTCCATTTTGTATTTTCTGTCCCTCCTACTCTAGTGTAATGACTACTGAAAGTGAAGAAGATGCAACCAAAGGTACCCTGTTAATACAATGAAGGACTGAATCTGCCCCTGTCTGTGGCTCCCATGCACTACATACTGGAGCTGCTAGCAGCTGGGGGCAAATTCCACTGTGCAGGAACAGCCTAAGACTTCCATGGAGGGGCCCTATGTTGCCTGGCTTGTAAGCTGCGGCTTTCTGGACTGCACCTCTGCTTATAGACAGTCTAGGACAGGCTGTCATGAGTTAGTGTAGCCAGAGGCTCCATGAACCCAAATTCAGAAGCTTATATAAATACATATATAAATAAATAATGTATAAAATAATCTACTGGTACAGTTTAATTCTTGGTTTTCTTACGTCTTATCAATCTTGAAAATGTTGAAACTGGACAAAACCCATCAAACATTACTGAGCTGCAGAAAGTTATCAGCATAGCATGGACAGTAGGAGCCCTGTCAAACATGTCCAAATGGGCTCTCGTGGATTTACGGTTTGTCACACTTTCTTAATTTCTGCTCTTTCAATTAAAAAAGAAATAAAAACCGGGTACTCGTGTTCATTCTAATGTAGCTAGGTGCTCCTGAGTGCTGAACAGCACAGCAGTATAGTTTGTTACCCAACCGTTATAAGGAGTGCTTGCAAATTAGATTCATTACACTATCTCCAGGGAAGAACAAAATTGTCAGCATACTGTCAGCTAAATGGAAATAATCAAATATAACTAATAGCAAAATAGTGTCATAAGTAGAATCATTCTACTTATATTTTGAATCACAGCTGAAGGTCCAAACATATTGAAATTAAAATAAAATAAGTCAAGTTTTTTTCTTGGACAGATTCTTCCTAAAGACAGTACTACAGAATGTGTCATTTAGCCAGTGCAGCGTAGAAATCTCCTTCTAGACTGAAGTTTCTAGTGTCCAGCAAAGTTATGAATTTAAGTTTGCAGGCTCATCTTTTGAAGGTCTGTGCAAGTTTCCTTTGAGGACAAAGACTGAGAGGCCAGCTATGGAATACTCACTTTGTGAAAAGTGTTCACCCATAGGTGAAAGGGAGTTTGTCTTTTTTATCATTTTTCTGTGCAAGTTAATTTGAAAGCATAGTGATGATATGGTTTCACCCACACAACTGTTGGGGTATTTGATGCACTGGCTGAGATACACCATGTGTTGTGATAGGAATGTGTAGGACCCATGGATCTTGAAAGGAGTGTTGTGGTGGATACTGATCATCATAACAGTGGAGAGATGTTTGCACCTGTTGTTCTGGTTGGGATCTGTGCTGCTTTGCAGACCAGAACACACCATCTCAGTGCCAGGGGTGACAAGGCCAGGATCAATATCTTTTTAGTAATGGGGATCAGATGCAGAGAGAGAGTTGACAGGATTTCGAGAATGCCTGGATGTGAGGGGACAGGGACAAAGAACGCCCCAATGATTGCTGTAAAATTAACCTGTAGTGTTAGTAGATGCTGACCCCTGACATATTAAGGGGTATAACATTTTGTAACCTTGACTTAGCTCATGTGACTGAAGTCAGGAAATAAAGACCTGTCTCTTACCAGCACTCCAGTGTCCCTCACCTTTATTATATTTGCAAGCTTGAGCAAGATGTTGCATGATTTATGTAGGAAGCTTTTTGTAGCACAGTGATACTTACTAAAATCAATGAGAGCTTTAAAGCTCTCCATTATTTGGCACTATACTTTACAGTACATCTTAAACGTTCACTTATGTAGGCCTAATATTGGACATTCTTGCTCACAATGTTTTTTTTTTTAAACCTTTTCAGGGGTGATATACTTTATTTTGACAATTTATGTAAGATGTAATAGACCTATTATAGGCAGGCTTTTAATGTCCATTATCATACTTCGGAGTATATGTGTTGCATTACAGATGAAATTTGTCAGTTACAGTACATGGATGCCCAGGGAAGTTGCTGAAGGACTGTCAAAACTATGGGTGCCAATTATACCATTCACACTGGCTGCATTTAGCAGATAACTAAGCACATTCATTAGTGAAAAGTAATATAGTGACAAGCTGCCACACAAATGTTTGCATTGTTCTGTGAATTAGAAGGGATTTTTTTAAAACAATCCATCTAGCCACTTAAATGCGTGGTTGAGAAATGGATTGTTCTAGTGGGAACAAAAAACCTAGAGATTTCTTTCTGGTCTGCAAAGATAGGCTGGCTGCAGCTACACAAGACGCATTCCCACGTGGGATACCTGAGTATGATCATTTAAGAAAAATTGATCATTTATTTCCCTTACCTAGAGGTTTTGAGCCAGATTGTTAGTTTCTTACTTGGAAGTCTGCTGATTTACACCCACTGACAGTCTGTCCCAGCGCTCTTGTTAGAACTGTCAGTCATTTAGGACCTGATTCTGCCACCCTTATTCGCAATGAGTGGCATCTGACTCCAAAAGTAGCCCTTTTAAGTGGAATGGAATTCAATGCAACCACTCATGAAGTAAGGCACTATTTACTCAGCATGATTAAGATTGCCAGAATCAGTCCCTTAATATCCAAGTACACTTGTAAATCCCAATACTTAAGGATTTGCTAAGACATTTCAGACCTTCATGCCGAGTTTTAGTTGAGGTATGTTTATACCCCTCCATTTTAACATATATCCACACCATGCAGGTAATCTAGTCTGTCTGTAAAAGCCTCAGAAATGCCACCCCCCTGCCTCAATGGGTGTGGAGAACTTGATGGGGCTGGTGATGAAGGGAGACAGACCAGCAGCAAGGAAGGGGACACTCGCTGTGGGACACTAGATAGCTCCTCCCTCCCAGGAGTCTCTGGTACCCATTGGTCAGCATGATGGACAAGGTGCTGATTGCCCAGCATTCTCCAATTCACAGGATTTAACCTGGAGTAGATTCCGTGTGGACACTCTTTCAGCTCCATCACAGCAGCTTCCTTCTACCCCCTACTCCCACTCACCCTGAACTAGGAATGGGAACTTCACCTGACAGTTGCTGCAGGTCTAGCTGATTGCCCATTTGAGGGTCAGGAAAGAATTTTTTTTCCAATGGGACAATTGGCAGAGGATCAGGAAGTTTTTTGCCTTCCTCTCAACACCCTAATGCCACAGTAAGAATGTGCATAGTACCTAGCTGAGGTACATGGGTTGAGTTGTTAATTTGTTGCAACTTATGACCAGTTTCCAGTGCAGTTAGGAAGGATAAAATGGACAGGTCTCAGAGGTAAAACACCTGGGACTGGTTCATGCAATAGGGTGAGACCTTATGGGCTTTTCAGGCTGAGGTCAGATCTTGGGACCTTCGCAGGCCGAGGACCACCCCCACCTTCTTCATCCTCTACCCATAAGGTTGCCAACCTTCTACTTGCACAAAACTGAACACCCTTGCCATGTCTCCTGCCCCACTCCTCATCTGAGGCCCTGACCCGTCCCACCCCTTCTCTGAGGCCCTGCCTCTGCTCACTCCATTTCCCACCCCCATTGTGCTCTCTCCTCACCCTCAGTCACTCCCACATTTTCACTGGGTTGGCTCAAGGGGTTGGCGTGTGGGAGGAGTGATGACTCCAGCTGGAGGTTGTGGGCTCTGGGTTGGGGCCAGGGATGAGGGATTTGGGGTGCAGGAGGGGGCTCCAGGCTGGGGCTGAGGAGTTCAAAGTGTGGGTGTGGGTTGGGGCAGGCGGCTGGGGCGCAGGGGGTGTGAGAGCTCTGGCTGGGGAGTGCAGACTCTAGGGTAGGGCTGGGGATGAGAAATTTGGGGTGCAGGAGGGGGCAGGGGGTTGGGTGTGAAAGGTGTGAGGGCTCTGGCTGGGGATGCAGTCTCTGGGATATGGCCATGGACGAGGGGCTTGGGGTGCAGGACTGGCCTCTGGGCTGGGGCTGAGGGGTTCAGAGGGCGGGAGAAGGATCAGGGCTGGGGAAGAGGGTTGGGGAGTGGGATGGGGTCAGGGTGAAGGCTCCGGGCAGCGCTTACCTCAAGCAGCTCCTGGAAGCATCACCATGTCCCCCCCTCTGGCTCTTACACAGAGGTGCGGCCAGTCACCATGCCCACAGGTCCCATTGGCCGTGGTTCCCAGGCAATGACAGCTGCAGAACCTGTGCGTGGGGCAGGGGCAGTCTACTGTCTGCCACTATGCATAGGAGCCGGAGGGGGGACATGTCGCTTCCTCCGAGAGCTGTGCAGAGCCATGGCAGGCAGGGAGCCTGCCTTATCCCTGCTGCACTGCTGACCAGACTTTTAACAGCCCGGTCAGCTGCACTGCGCTGACCAGAGCCACCAGGGTCCCTTTTCGACAGGGCCAGCTCCAGCTTTTTTGCCGCCCCAAGCGGCAAAGAGGAGAGAAGGGGGGGAAAAAGCCGCGATTTGTGGCACTTCAGCGTCTGCTTTACCACACCACTTCATTCTTCGGCGGCAATTTGGTGGCCAGCCCTTCCCTCCGAGAGGGACTGAGGGATGTACTGCCCCATTCCATGGGCCATCCCAAGCACCAGCTTACTATGCTGGTGCCTGGAGCCATCCCTGCTTTTTGACCAGGCGTTCTGGTTGAAAACAGGACACTCGGCAACCCTATCTGCCCCTTCGCATGGGGAGGATGTTGGGATTTGGAGTGAGCTGAGTGCTCAGGAGGGTAGGCAGAGAAGAACCTATCGCAAGTTATGGGTTATATAGTAAAGAGCCATGTAATCCCCACAGTAGAACCAATTAAATGCCTGGTATATGAATGTATAGGTGATGGGAGGGTATCATCCTTTTCTGTGCTAAAGTTTAGTAAAAGTTGCAGCTTGCACTTAATTCCATATGTCTGTCCTCATTTCGCTGCTGTGTCCACATCAACAGATTTAGCTCAGGTTTAGTATCACTTCTGATCAAGGCTTTTGAGTGGTACTTATTTTATCTGAACTTGCTGGCTCATCTTTTATATTTAGATGGCAGGGTCAAACCATACTGAAGTCAATGTCAACTCCTCCATTTTGTGGTGTGGAGAAGGCTTCCCCTTCACGCTGCTGCTAAATAGTCTTCAAGCTGAGGGGAGTCCTCTCTTCATGGCTGGAGCTCCAATGGCTCTGTTGGTGACATGTTGGCTTCACTGCTGTCTGTGGCTCTTCCACAGGCCTCCAGGTTGGCCCACAGAGAATACTTCACTATATTTTTAGGATAGGTCTGTCAATGACTATCAGCTAAGATGGTCAGGGATGCAACCCCATGCTCTGATTGTCCCTAAACCTCTGACTGCCAGACTGGGGTTGGATCACTTAATAATTGCCCTGTTCTGTTCATTCCTTCTGAAGCACCGGGCATCTTCCACTGTTGGTAGACAGGATACTGGACTAAATGGACCTTTGGTCTGACCCTATGTGGCCGTTTTATGTTCTTAAGATGTTGGCACCACCTTTTTGGAGTCAGATCTCCTTTTAAGGAAACATATCTTAGGCTGTTTTAATAGTCAGTAGTGACTCTCCAGTGTGCTGTGTAAATATTTGTGATCACATGCTTTTACTCAGTTTACTTTTGCCTTGCTATGTTTATCCTTGCTTATGCAACATTAAGGAAAAACAAGTTTTAAACATTTGTATAGAGCAGTAGTTGCTGCTGCAGCTGTAATTACAAATTCCCTAAAATTTTTAATAGTCAACATTCTGTTAATGCAGACTCTTGCATTTAGTACATAGAAAAGTTTTGTCTCATATTTGGCAACCTTTCCATTGCCTGAACTGCTGATTATTCTGGGAAATCACTGAAAAATGAATCAGAGTGCTTATCTTGGAAGATTACAGCAGAAAGAATCTCAGTGATGACAGAAAGAGATCCATCAAAGGATGGATGGTACCTAAAGAGGTATGAGGCTCAAAATTAATTCACAACCTATTCTTAACATTCCTAAAGCCATCACTTAAAGCTGCCTCATCAGATTGGAGCAGTCAGGCTGAGTTGCAGCAGAGGAAAAGAGAGGATCAGGATCTTGATGGCATACTTCTTTTACTGCTTCCTTTTTATTTTGCAGAAAGACATTTGAAGAGCCAGGATAAGACAATGCCAGCAAAAGCCAAGTTGTTACAATTTTGGACAACAGCATTTTATGATTACCCATATCAAAAGATTTCTGTCAAAAAAAAGATTGCTCCACATTTT
Source organism: Chelonoidis abingdonii (assembly GCF_003597395.2). Taxonomy (NCBI): domain Eukaryota; kingdom Metazoa; phylum Chordata; order Testudines; family Testudinidae; genus Chelonoidis; species Chelonoidis abingdonii. Next base: position 46,044,608 of record NC_133770.1, read on the forward strand.
TCTTTTCAATCAACAACTGTAGGCCTCTGCTTGTGAATTCCATTAAATACTCTACAGTATGTGTGTAGGTGTTTAAACACAGACTGTCTGCAGCTGATATATTTTTGCTTCAGCAGGTTATCATACTTCTATAGAAGTTACAGAGTTTTCCATCATATCAGAGATAACTACAAAGGTGGCTTGATACTTATTGGGAATCATTAGTGTAGTGTGTATGTCATGATATTTTGTGTGTGTACACATCTATATTGGTCAATTTTTCATATTTAAACAACTCAAAATGTGTGATGGACTGGGGCGGTAAATGTACAGAGATCCTCAGCAGCATAAGCAAACGGGAAAGCCTTCTCTGTCTCACTCACACATGGGGTGGGGGCAGTATAAAAATTTATCATGAGAACATCTATTACTTGATATTGTGGGTGTGAATATACAAAGGAAGGACATCATCAGTCGACAGGATACCTATGTCAGCTAATGGTGTCCGTCTACTTGATATTGTGAGTGTGAATATGTAATAATGAGTGTGCTTACGCCAAATTTTCATAGTGACCCATCCCGTCATGTATTTTTCTATACTATATAAATATATTTATATAGGTCACCACAAAAATGAAAATATTTGCCAGATTACTACATACAAAAACTCCATATTTTGGGGGTTTTGCCCCTGTTCCTACAACAGTAGCTAACTGGCATCTGATAATTAATATTATCTTTTTTAATGGTGACCTCTGTATTACCTCACAGATTATGCTGTGTGATTGTGAGTGACTGTTGAAGTCTAAAGGGATTGTTTAGCAGCTCATGAGAGAACAAGGAAGCCTTATTGCATAATTAAGGGAGAAACTTAAAATTGCATATGAGATTATAATTTTAGCACCAACTTTTTGTCCACTTCATTGCTTGAGGAAAGAATTCTTTAAGTGCAAATTCTATTACAGACTGAACTCCATGTGGCAGAGTGCACATTTCTGGTGGCTAGATTCACTAGGTGAAATCCTTGCCCTGCTGACTTGACTGTGTGCATATAACAGCTGGCTCTGTCTCTCCTGGTCCGCAAGCATCAGCTAAACATAGGTAAACCAAAAGGGAGCCTTCCCTGCAGCCATTCCCACAAGGGCTGTGCTAAGCTTGACTCAGCTGGAAGTTGTGGTTTGTGTAAGGGGACTGTTATCCCCTTACTAACATTCAGTGGGAGTGTTTTGGTTGCTAGCTCCCAGCACTGAAAGGGGAAGGGTCGACGGGAAATCAGGACCCTGAAACTGACAGTCCCCAGAGGTAAGGGGGAGAGGCCAACACTCCAGGTCAGCCTGATTGACAGGGCACGCGGGCAGGCTAATCAAGGAGTCAGGAGGCCAGGTGGGTCCTGTCCTCCATGTGAGCTGGAATTGCCTGGGTCAGACAGAGTGGGGCTGAGCTGAGAAGAGAGCAGGGGCCCAAGCTAAGCTGCTGGGAGCAGAGCTGCAGCCCCAAAGCCAGAGCACAGCCCAGAGAGAGCAAACCTGCCCTGCGAACAGAGCTGCAGCAACCTGGGCCAGAAAAGCAGCCCAGGAAGCAGGTCAGAGCTGGGCAGAAGCACCCTGCAGAGCAGACCTGTCCTGGGAGCAGAGTTGTAGCAACCAGAGCCAGAGGGGCCAAAAAAGCTGCCCAGGGAGCTGGAGGCAGAGCAGCAGCAGCAGCAGCAGCAGCTGTGCTGAGGCAGAGTGGAGCAGTCCAGAGCTGACTATGGTGAACAGCTGGGGAGAGCGAGGGGGACCTTGGGCAGTGAGCCCAGCACAGGGAGACACCTCAGCCAAGAGGCTCTGCAGGCCAGACTTGGAGGTGGATCATAACCCTGACAGGGCAAGGGCAATGCTGGGAAGAAAGGTCCTGCCATCTAGAGCCTGAGAGCATGGGGCCACCGCCAGAGCAAGTGTTCGACTCACAGCATCCCTGCAGCACAGCCAGGGCCTGAGAAGGAGGCCTGGAACCTACAAGAAACAGACTGTGAACTGCCCTGACATTCCAGAGACACTGTTTGTGATGTTCCTTGCCATAGAGTGGGGTGATGTGTTTCCTTTAACCTTTCCCATTTTTCCTTACTCCTTTTTAAACTAATTGTTAATTAAATAAACTATTGCTTTAAATCGTATGTAATGATCAGTGGGTCAGGAAAGCATCGAGTGCAGAGAGAATACCCCGGAGTGGGGACACCCTAGCCCCTGACCTAGATGACCACAGCAAGTTTGGGGGTTGAGCCCCCCAGGAATCCTGGGCCCAGCCTTGTTGGGGTTATGAGGACTCTGTCAGACAGAAGAGTGCAAGGGGAGTCTTCAATGGCAGGGAGGCCTCTGGGTAAAGGAAGTGGGAGCGAGGACTCAGATCCTTCCACTAGCCCATTTCAGTGAGGTAGTGCAGAAGTCAGGAAAGTTCCCCACAATAGCGGGACCATTCCCCTGCTTACATCTGCATATCTGACAGTATTTGCTTCTGATTCAAAGTGATTTAAATTTCGAAGTGCTGTCTTCTAAAAGTATCTCATGCTATTCCATTTTGATTGCTGAAGATTTGATTTCATATCGTTTCTTTGATTTTTGGTTGTGTGTTTTATTTTTACAAAACAAAAAATGAGACCAGCCTCTCTTTCTGGTTTTGAATATTGATTTGAGATCCATCAAAATATTCTTATTTCAGGGACTACTAGTAACATATTAGACCCCATACTTCATTTGCATAAGAGCTTAAGTTCTCCAGTTGATTCCATTGTTAGGAAGCTATTCAATACTTTTTTTGTGACTGCTGCAGACCAGAATTCTAGGTAATTTACGAAGCAATTGTCCGCTCTTGATAAACACAATACAGCTGTGGTCCCTTAACATTTTATGTCATGCCTCTCTTTACATCTCACAGTGGTCTTCTCTCCATAAGTGCTGACAATTACGTAATTTCTAACATGGAGGCTTGGCAGAAACCAAATATTCTACTTGACAAAAAATCCGCATGTGGAAGCTTCTGTTAAGTCTGCCTTACGCTCTGACTGTGTTTCTCATTTGTGTGTGCTACTGCTGAAACCTCTTTTCAGCTGATTGTGTCCTTTAGTAGGGTAGCTATTCCTCTGCTCCTGAAACAACGAACACAGATCTTTAAGAGAATGAACATTTTTAGGTGACACACATGTTTTTGTCTTATTATAAGATAAACAAGCCCAGCAGCCCATTTGTTCTGGTCTTCTTTTGTATTGGTTTCCAAATACAGAGTTCTTGTTTTATCATCTTTATTAGTTTCGGGGTGGGGAGATAGCAAAATGAACATTTGCTCAGTCCACAAGATTTCCCATGATAAGCAAGGCAGAACAGTATAGGGAGGAGAAGGCTGGGTTTGGATCTAGAGCAGTATTCAGTTAACCCAAACTCCCTTTCCTCCACTGATGGCATCTTGAAGCAAAGGCTCATTTAGGCATGTCACAAAATATGACACAAATATCATGCCCTGAAGTTATTTCGCAATATTATATCTGAGTCCCCAAACCTTCATTGGTTAGAATTAGATCAGTATGGCCAAGTTTGGGTTCCCACTCAAACAAACCAAAAGCAGCCACTGATGGAGAGAATGAAAGAAATCAAACTGGGAGATTGCCAGCGGGTGAGGCAAAAGATACTGGGCAGCTCCATGATACTTCCACACTTTCGTTTAAGTGTCCATCTTTCAATGAGTGGTTCACTTTGTTTTTGTTAAACATGCTGTGATGGCCTTAATATTGAAGTTTCTTCATTTGTGGACTAAAGACAATTATTTCAATGGAGTTTCTTGTAATTCTAATTGCCATATTTTATTAAAGATTTTTGTAGTTTGTGACTCACCTCATTCAAATGCATGTGATGTTCATATAGTCTAAAACAAAGAGTCTAACAGTATGCAAAATATGCCATGATAACATAACAGCTAGCATAGAATGTGGTTGGTTTGTGTATCAAGCCCGCGTTTAGATATCACGCTATGCACGTCCTGTAGAATGCTAGAAGGGTGGGCATTATAAAGTGACTATAGCTATATCTGTACTATTCTTAATATGCAAAGTCAAGAGAAAATAGTATAGTACATATAAATATTACTTGTGTATAATATCAAGGCTATGAAAATTAGATGGAACTGAAAGCATTATGGAAAGTAGCTGGAGTGCATAAGAAGTAGCTAGCTTATAAATGGCCTGATGTTGTAAATCCAATCCTCACCAGTAGTCCTTACTTATCTGTACTGTCCTATTAACAGCAATGGATCATTCATTATCTGAGTAATGGTTTGGAGGATTGAGCCTATGTTCAGCTAGGTAACTCATAATTGTTTCCAATGTAACAGAGTGGCTTAAGCAGTCAAAAATCACTTTAAAAGTAAAAGCATCTAAGTGAGCCATGCTGTTAATACTGTGATACTACATATGTACAAGCCTTGGTTGTCGTCTGATGTCTTAGCTCTTCTGTGTCCTAAGAAGTAGAAGTATCAAATTCAACTGCACTTCTTGAAGTACTCTCTTGCTTTTATTCAAATTACAGTTACATTTTAAAGAGTAAAGTTATAGGTACATGTAAACAATATTAGCTTTTTAAAAAAGGTGTTATGGCAAATCTTTTTGGTTAATAGTTAGAACATTGCAGGCTCTAGGAGATTAATAGGTCCTAAAGTCTAGGTGGTGTTTGGGAAAATCACCGTCCTTTCAAAGATCAGCTGGCAGGCTCAGCTGGAATCTGCAAAATTTCTAACAACTCAGCTGAATTTTTCAGGCTGCTGTTTCCATGGGAACTGAAGTTGGATTGGTTAAAATGAGATAAGGAGCTTTAAAAATCTTTTTAAAATGTCTGTCTTCATTTTTTTTGTCTGACTCTCTAATTCAGTAGGATTAGTGATAGAACAATCAGCCAGCAGTCTTCATCTGAGTTGTTAGAATTCTTAACTTTATCAGTAGCTGAAGCTAGAGTTCATTGAAAAAAAAAATCCACCCCAATTAAAAACTGTTTGCCACCTGGTGCATCTTCATTGGCTGGAATTACAGCTGAATGAATGAAGTTGACCTGTGTACATCCATGCACTTAATAATGTATCCTTTTTGGACTTTTCCCCAGCTGTGTACAAGATTCCACCTGGTGAGTATGAGATCTGCACCTGAATCGAGTGCATGTGACATGGTTTACTGTAAAGAATGAAGCTCTTCATATAAATTAGATCTGATAATTATCAGTAGAGCCACATTTTCAACAGTGATCTGTAATTTTAGGTTCTTGACTTTAAGGAGCTAGGGCCTGATTTTCAGAAGTGCACCTATATATTTCATTGGGTCACATCTTCAGCTGGTATAAATTGGTGCAGCACCATTGATTTCAATGGAGCAATGTTCATTTGCATAAGCTGATGATCTGGCTTATTAACTTTAGATGGGGTGTTAGTTGCTTAGCATTTTGGTGCATCCGGTTTAGGGACCATTACTGAAAATCTGAGTCTACATTTCTTGTGTTCTCAGCATATGTATTACTTGAAGGAAAACACTCCAGTGAAGTCCATTAACTGGATTTACATCAGTGGGTTTTTTTCAGTACCTTTTCCATAAATGATTCAATAGCATCTGAAGAGTTCATAAAAAATCAGTTTAGACATATTGAAAACTAGCTTGGATTTAATATAGGCTTTACAGTTTTTGTTCAGTTTTCAAATACTGTGATAGTTTAAGCTTTTCTTGTGCCAAAGAATGGCTAAACAAACTGCAAGTACCTTAAAACCAGTTGTCCAGATGTATTCCTAAATCAAATAAAAACATTATAAATAAATTTCTGGCTATAACTGAGGAGCTGTTTTGTGGGCTGACCATGATCCCATACCCTGGAGGGTCAGGAGATCTTGCAGTAATCATCCCTTCCCCCACCTCACTGATTATCTCAGGTGGGCAAGGCCCCTGAACCTTACTTTTAGAATCAGAGGGGTAGCCGTGTTAGTCTGGATCTGTAAAAGCAGCAAAGAATCCTGTGGCACCTTACAGACTAACACACGTTTTGGAGCATGAGCTTTCGTGGGTGAATACCCACTTCGTCAGATGCATGATTACTTTTAGACTTTCATATGTTTACATGTGTAGTTTATTTCCTGATTTGGGTTGATGAAGTGTTGACAGAAACTCAAATAGAACATACATTTACAACAGCCTATCCTGTTTTTTTAGCCATACAGGACACTTTTTTCCTTTGCTTTCTGAAACAGTTTAAGAATAAAAGTTAAATTATTTGTATATATTGTGTGTGCGTATGAGTGTATGCATGTGCAATAACTTCTAGTGGAACCGATTTCTCTAAATGGAGAATTTCTCTAGTCATGGCACAGTTTCTATCCCATTCATCACTATCTTTGGTAGCTTATGAGGGTTGCTGGCACACTGGAAGAGCACCTATTTCTATGATTTTTATTTTTTTGTAGAGATGCCTGCAGGCCCGAAACAAGAATCTCTGTTGTGCTATCCACTGTGCGTAGATGGGACAAAAAGTCCCTGCCCCAAAAAACCTGCAGCAGAAGGCCCCAGTCCTGCCAATACTTATGCGCATATGTGATGGGATGTGGTGCCTAGTGGCCACTATCCCCCTTGAGGCCCAGTCTGTAGTTTGTCAGTAACACCTAGTGGCTCAAGTCTGTGGGGGCAATAGAGGAACCTAGGCTCTATTACTTCTTCCAGTTTCCGGTGCCCTGGGGCTGGCAGTTCAGGTGGGTCACCTGGGCAATGCTCCCAGTGTCATTTCCTCCCCCCTTGCCTCCGTGCTCCCCAGTGTTCTTCCCCCTCACAGGCTGGCACTTTGCTGTCTCTGGCAGCAGCCTGTAGTTTCATCTTGGGGGTCTGCTCCAGGCAGCATGGGGCTCCTGCTGTATCCCTACAGGAGCTACCAGTGCAGGTCTGTTCCATCGCACTAACCACCTTGAGTGAGCAGTGCTGTGCCCTTTAAGATCCCCCTCCATTGCAAGCACAGCCAGAAGACATGGCGGGATGAAGCCTCCTGAGCCCAGAGCTGCTCCTTAACCCTCTGTTTCCCAGTGTGGGGTTTGTACACCACAGCACAACATCTGTAACTTGAACTCTATATTTTGGGCTTTGTTTATGCTTTTGGAAAAGATACAAATAAAAAAAATCCATGAAAATAACCTTGATCCCCTTGAGTCCATATGGCTAAATTCAACTTGTAATAGGGAAGTATATGCTAGTGCATTATACCGAAAATACAATGTGCACTATAATGTGTTTATTACTATTATTGTGGCCATGAGACCCTAAGAGCATCCCAATATAAGAGGGAAAGGGGCTCACTGGTATCAGGAAGTAAGTTCCTGTGGCCTGACCAGTTCAGGGTACCCCAATGCACTTATGTCATAATCTACATCTACTTGGCATGGAGTAAAGTAATGGAAAAGTCATAACATACTGATCATTAATATGCTTCATGGAATATGTACGTTAAACACTCAAGGACTGTACAAATGAAGGAAATGTGGGAGTAAAATGGGTTTGGTGAGTGGGTAAAACAGGGTTTTTCCGGACAATGGAAAGGCTGCTGCCTCCATGCAGGTGCAATCACAGACAATTAGCAAACAGTCAAGTGGCCATTCATTAGCATATTGGACAGATCAATTGGCATTGCAGAAAGCATCAGAAGGGAAGAACCAGCATAGAATCTTCTCCATCAGATCATGGCACCTTTCCTCCCAGCAGAGGCACTGGACTTTGAGAAGAATGCATTTCAGAAGTTCACTGGTCTATAGAAACTTGAGGGTTCTTTACTCCTCTCTATATTTCACCCAGGAAGACACAGGAAGCACTTTGGACTTTGTCAGAGATCCTGAATGAGGGGATCCTCAGCCATCTGGCTGTAAGGAAGTGTGGTAAGAATCTTACCTTGAACCAAGACTATAGTTTTGTTAAGTCATAGTCACTAAAAAGTGTGTTTCACTTTTATTTGTGTGTAACCATTTCTGACTTTATCCCTTGTACTTGAACTCATGTATAATCCCATCTCTTTTTGATTAAATAAATGTGTTTTACCTTTATTCTAAATCAGCCCAGTGCTGTGCTTGACTTGAAGTGTTTATTAATTCCAGTTAAAGCAACACGCTGCTGTGCTTTCCTTTCTTTAAAGGAGCAACGGTCCTTATTGCTCATCTGCATGTTCCAGGTGAGGGATGGCACTTCAGGGCAGACAATTTTAGGAAAATTTTGGAGTAGGGATGTGTTGATCACTTGGCTAGTAGTAACCAAGGCTCATGGAGACAAGAGTGTGACTGGTGTGACAAGCAGGCTGCTGGAGTCAGTGTTGCTGAACCAGGGCTGCTCAACACACAAATATTCAGAGCATGCTTTTATGCTGGTTGGGGGTGTCCAGACAGGGAGCTACAGCAGCAGAGCATTTTAAGGCACTCAGGGTTACAGGACAAGTGATGCCATCACCTCTCACTAGTCTGGGCTGAACCCCAAACCATGACAAACCAGAGCCCCAAGAAACATCATTGTGGAAGGTGCCATACAAGCACATCCAGGAGTGAGAGAGTCACTGTCCAAAAGAGACTGGCATTTTTGGAGACTAATTCTAGGGAATACATACTGTTTGCCATTTTTATAGATTTTCCTTGATAAAACTAACTCCATTAGTACCTCAGCTGTAAAGCAAAGTGAGTGCCTCTTTCATCTTTGTTACAGCAATAGTCCTCCCTCAGACGTCTTCCAGGCCAATGTTTCTAATGTTGATCATTGCCATTGTAGATGTCAGAAGTGTAGCTGGTTCCTTGAAGAACAGTGAATCTTTGTTGCAATTAATAACAATAACAACAAAAAAATCCTGATTTGAAGGGATACATATCACCCAGTACTCCCACTGAAATCAGTGAGCTTCTGGTGCTCTGTACCTCTAAGAATCAGGACTTCTCTATGGGACTTAACTAGGGTTGCCACCCATCTGGGTTTTACCCAGACAGTCCAATTTTTGGCTTCTGTGTCCAGGTTTCATTTAGGGTTGCCAGATGCCCAGTTTTCAGGGACCTGGCAGCCCTAAATGGCACCCAAACCAAAAGTCCAGTTACCACAGGGCTCGGGGGAGGCACTGGATCATTGACCTGCACCAGCCCCTGCTCAGCAGGGCTGCCTCCCACCTGCGGGCAGGCTCCTAGACAATCCAGCAAGCGATGGAGGGAGCAGAGCAAAGGGGGCTGGGCCTTGTGGGGAAGAGTTGGAGTGTGGGGCCTTGGGAGGAAGAGGTGGGGCAGGGAGTGGGGGCTTGGGAGCCAGGTTACCAGCAGTTAGTAAATTGTCAATTCTAGTCTTGATTTGGGCACCCCAAATTAGTGAAAGCTTTTGAAATGTAGCAACCTTTCTCCCCTTATACCAGCTTTTAGTAATGTTCTGTTTTCCTAGAGAAAAATATATGAATATTTCCTGAAGGCCATACCAGGTCTAGGAAGCACTATAATCTTCCTGGTGTTTAAGTGTAGTCAGAAAACTTGTTTTTTCAGTAGAGGAGATGTTAAAATGTTGCAAAAGTTCACACACTAGCAGCTCATGTCCAGAGTAAGTGCTATCTGCAATCCCACCAATCTCCTTACTATTCCACAACTGTTGCAGCTTGATCATATTTTTAAAGTGGAAAAAATGGGACTTTCATTTGGGGGTATCACAGGGAAGTGTTTGTGTGGGGAGGTTAGAGGAAAAAGGAGCATCCCTTCTTCCTTTCAGAATGAAAAACTGGGACACTTCACCAGGAGAGGCAAGATGGGAGAAAACAGCAATTATCTCTTTTGTGACCTCTTCTCTGTTTTCTAGAGCTCCTCAGCTCTTTTCCTCCAGTCCAGCTCTTACCCTACCAGTGCCCCCTATCATCTATCTCTCACATACATACCCTAGATCATCCATGATCTCATTTGCTAGTGAACTCTATTCCCCAATGCTAGCACAACTTATCCCACTGGCAGTTCAGAATCTTCTTAAATCTGACTGATCTCCTATGTAGGGGTCTACAACTCCATTCAGCCCCCTTCCCACTACCCATCCCCTTCCTCCTGGAGGGGAGGGCAAGGGGAAGGTCTGAATCAGGAAGTGGCCAGGCTCTGTTTGGAAGTGGTGCCCGGCCTCAGGGAACCTGAAGCAGCAGCCATATGGCAAGCAGTGAGCTGGAGAGAAGCAAAATTCCTGGGAGCTGTATGCAGAGTCACAGGTGGAACAGTATCTGACTGCCCGAGGTAATAACTGGGTGCAGGTCTGGTTGGGACTACACTAACTGAGCCTGGAAGCCTGCAAACAGCAATTAACTTAGAAGAGAGACTGGACTGGAGAAGGCATCCCAGCACTAGGGTTGAGAAGCCCTAACTCTTGATTGGACTGCCCCAGGGACCCAAACAAGAACGGCTGTTGCTCACTTTGAATAGTAATTGTTTAAGCCTCTGTATGTAGGGTATTTGCATCCTTCCCCTTTCCTGCTGGCCCTAGTAAAATATCTTTTCACTTAGCCATGTGTCTAAGTGGTTCTGTGGAGCCTCACAGAACCTTGCTGATGAACCCCTTCCATTGCTTGCCTCTTTGTCCCGGTACATCTGGACCACTGGCACTCTAGTGGTTTGGTGTACTGAACAGTCCCAGTAATTACACCTCTCCGCTCCATCCAAACCAGACCTCACAAGCTCAGAAATGCCCCAGTCTGACAACAAATCATCTCCCTGGCTCAGAAGCATCCTTTCCTTTCTGAGACCAACATTCCCATCCAACACACCTAGTCTCAGAGAACACTTCTCCCAATATCACACACAACCTTCCAGGCTCAGAAAACAGCCCCAGGCTCTGCACTCTTTCCTGTCCTATCTGACTCCCAGGCTATATAATATACCTGTAATACAATTCTGAAAAATGATTTCAGCAAATAAGAAAGACATTCAAGTGGCTCTTTTGCCCTTAACATGAGAAAACAAATGAAGCTTATGAATATATTATTGTATGTATTTAGCAGTTTACCTTTGTCTTAAACATAAGTGTATATATACAAGATAGATGCATATAGTAAGTTGTCCTAATTCTAGGTATGGGAGAACTCTGAATTTGCTGATGAAAAAATTGTTTCTTGGAGGAATTGCAGTCTGAGTAGATTTAGCTGAAAAATGAATAGACATCTTACAGAATTAATATCATACATATAATTACTTTTCTTTTAATTGGGGTAAAAAGCTATTTTTTCCACTTCATATTTATTGCAGCACAATTTCTTCTTAGAAACTAAAACAGTTTATCAGAGTGCAGCTACTGCTAAGCCTAGGAGTATTTATAGAATAATAGAATCATTTTGAGGAAAAGGACCTTTACTGGGTCATCTAAGTCCATCTGCCTGCATCTCTGTAGGATGGATTTCATTATTCTTAAACTAGCCTTGAATACCTTCCAGGATGGAAATGCCATAACTTCCGCTGGCAATTTGTTCTATTATATAACTGCTCTAGTTATAAATTTTCCCTGCTGCTCTTTAAGCTAGTTATTACTACTTCTTGATCAGCGTTGGTTAAATAATGAGACTAATTGATTCCTGTTTTCTTTATAACATCCTGTTAAGTACTTAGTTTTCCTGTTTCCCCTTAGCTGCCTTTTCTCTAGATTGAACATGCCCACATCTCTTAACCTTTCTCGAGAAATCTGATTTTCCAGATCTTTTATCAGTTGTGTTGACCTGAATCCTCTCTAGTTTATTGTCTTTGAAAAAGAGTGACTACCAAAACAAAACAAATTACTCCAGGGGAAGGTTTAAAAGTAAGTAAACAAATGTATTCATGTCTAGTGTTGAATTCAGCAGCATATCATAATGTGATTTATTTTACAAAGGATACTGTTATAAACGCAACTCAGTACATTTGCCGTTTAGACCCCTATAACATGCCATTTTTCTCTTCTATTCAGTTAATCATCCATTTTAATACTTGGCTTTTCATGATGCACTATATAGCATACTCCAATGATTTATTTGTGAAGGGAACCAATTTGTTTCTACTGCTTAAACTATTAAACATTGTTCTTATTTAACTTCATTTATGGCGTTCATCCCCTTTCTTCAATTTGTCAGAACTACTGTTTTTTATCAGTACTTGGACGTTTGGCTGGCACCAATGTTAATAGCAGAGTTGGCTGGGAATTTTTTGACTAAATGTTTTCTGTTGGAAAATGCCAATTTATGAACCAAAACTTTTCTCAAGAAATAGATTTCTTGACTCAAATTATTTTTGAAAAATAAAGTTTTTAAATTGTTGGAATGTTTTGTTCCACCATTTTCTAAATAAAAAAAAAACTTGTCTTGAACTGCAAAACGAGTTTTTGTTTAAAAATTTAACCTAATTAAAGAAAAATATTATAGGTTGAAATCAAAATAAAAGATTTTAAAATAATCAAAATGAATTGTTTCTATTGACCCAAACTGATTTATTTATTTATTTTTATACTCAGTCCATGAAAATGTTAGAGATTTTGACTTTGTCCCAATTTGGGATGGGAAAATCTTTGGAAATCTTGGACATTTTTCACAGGACTGCAAAACAATTTCCGATGCCTCTGTAGTTAATAGATCTTAAAGCTGATATTTCTGTAACAGGACTGTTGTCCTCTTACTAAACCTCAGTGGGTGTGTTTTGGCTGGCTACCTCCCAGTACCAAAAAAAAGGGGAAGGGTTGATGGGAAATTAGGACCCTGAGACTGACAGTCCCCAGGAACAATAGGGAGAGACCAATGCTCCACGTCAGCCTGATTGACAGGGTGGGCAGGCTAATCAGGCAGTCAGGAGGACGAGGGGGGAGAAAGGGGGAAGAGGGGTGCTGTCCTCCTGGGTCAGACAGAGCAGGTCAGTACTGGGAGCGGAGTTACAGAAGCAGCCCACAGAGCAGAGCTGTGCTTGGAGGAGAGCTGTAGTAATCAGAGCCAGAGGGGCCAGAGAAGCAGGCCAGGGAGCTGGAGGTGCAGCAGCAGCAGCAGCCATGCTGAGGCAGAGTGGAGCTGGAGTTGGGCTGGAATAGCTAGGGAGAGCGAGGGGGACCCTGGGCAGTGGGCCCAGCACAGGGAGATGCCCCCAGCCAAGATACCAAGACGGGGCAGGGGTAATGCTGGGAAGAAGAGTCCTACCACCTAAAGCCTGAGGGCATGTGGCCACAGCCAGAGCAAGTGTCTGACCCGCAGCATCCCTGCAGCACAGCCAGGGCCTGAGAAGGAGGCTTGGGACTTGAGGAAGAGACTGAACTTCCCTTACATTCCAGAGACTGCTGGTTGTGATGCTCCTGTGCCACAGAGCGGGGTTGTGGGTTTTCCTTTAATCTTTCCCATTTCTTCTTTTTTTAAAATTGATTGCTGTTTCGTCAATTGTATTTGCTTTGAACTGTATGTAATGATCAGTGAGTCAGGGAAGCATCCAGTGTAGAGAGCACCCGGAGTGGGGACACTCTAGCCCCTGTCCCAAGTGACCACGACAAGGTTTGGGGTCATGGGGTCAAGCCCCCCAGGAATCCTGGGCCCAGCCTTGTTGGGGTTATGAGGACTCTGTCACACAGGAGAGTGGAAGGGGAGTCTTGAGGTCAGGCAGGCCTCTGCATAAAGGAAGTGGGAGTGAGGACTCAGGTCCTTTCGCTAGCCCATTTCAGCGGGATAGGGTATAAGCCAGGAAAGTTCCCCACAATAGCGGGACTGTTCCCCCGCTTACATATGAATAGCCGATAACCCGACATTGTGCTGTATATTGTAATCGACATGCGCAGCATATCCTGCTGACACTTAGCTGTTCATTTATTTTTCTCATTAAATGTGGGTTATGTGATCAATGTCTCAGTGCCTTAGTTAAGTACCAGGATGAAAAACAGTTAGCTCAACCCAGATAAGACAGAAATGATGGAGTAGAAAGCAGGGGAAGCACTTCAAGGATCTAGCTGCAGTTTTGACTGCACTCTCTTTTGAAGGCCTACAACGAGGCAAGCTGATTGTCAAGATGTTGCTACTCCTGGACTCCCCTATAGCAAGAGTAGCCAGAAATGCCTCTTCAAGACTTTAGCTAGCTAGGAGACTTCATGCTAATCTGTCCGATGCAGGCGTAGCCACAGCAGTCCATGCCTTAGTCACCTGGAAGTGCAAAGCTAGGACAGTGCAGGCAAGAATTAGGCCCATTGTATCCACTGCATATTCTTTATCCCAGATGTTCTGGAGTTTTTATTTTTCCTGTGGAAATGCTCACAGACAGTGCATACCAACGTTCTCTGAAGGACAGTCTCTGTTAATCCTGATATTTAGCAGAAATCTCCAATATTGCAGTGCACCGAAGGAAATCTTAATATTCCTGCATATATCTATCTCAACCAAAAGTATGGGACTGCAGATTACTCTGTTTGGCACTAGCTCGGAAAACTATTGAGTAATTTTTCAATACTTCATATTCTAGTCTTTCTATTGTAGTTTCCTATATAGAAAGGGAGAATGGTCATGTCTCACTGTGATCTGTTTGCCACTCTAAGGTTCACACCCCAGGGTCAGTCTACCAGCTCCTTTCTTTCTCTGATTTGTGACTCAGAATTACATATTGGTTTCAGTAATTTACACAATATATACTTCGCTCCAATCTGATACACAGAGGCAAACATAGCTCAGCAGAGTATTTTGAACATCCCTCGTTGTGCTTGCACATGCACACATAGCAGTCGATTGCAATCAGGCACAGTGTCTTCACAAAAGGAGCAGAAAAGATAAGTCTATGCTGATCATGATTTATGCCAAGAGACATTGGAGTAGTAAATCCTTTGGAAGTGGCATAGCACTCTCCTTCCTATTTCAAGTGAGATGATGGAGGGGATGGGGGAATGGTTCTTGAGTTCCTAATCAGTTGTCTTTTATTGCTACACTTCAAATCCACCAAGAAGGTACAGCAAAATGCAAAATATGCCTTTCTGGCTCCCAAATGTACCGAAACACCGAGTACGTTGCTCCTGTGTTCAGTTCTTCACCGTGGTTTCTGGTTCAGTTTGGAATGATGATGATCTATAGGGCCTTAATGGTCTTGAACATGTGCCTCACACACTGTACCCCATCACATCAATTAAACTGCGCCTCTAGCTGCCAGCTCCCATGGTAATTTTCTCCGAGGCATCCCTTCCTATGAAATTTGTTCTCCTTGCCTGTTTATGAGGATGCAAGGTTAGTGAGCATTAAGGCATAATGCAAGAAGTATTCATTTGGCATAGCTATTATTTTTCCTTTTCATAGTGCTATATTTAATTTAACTTAATTTTGTAAATAAGCACTTAATAGTTGTAGCAATGAGAGCTCTGCTGTTGATGAAAGGTCAGGTTGCTCTCACCCTTATGGCTTTTGAGGGTCCCCTGGCAGTGCAATTGCAGGAGGAATAGGATTTGGGTGACATGCAGAGATCAGCACTGGGGTAGAATTCCTTGTACTAATGCACGGGGCAGATAGGGAATAGAATGGGACTGACGTGTCCACTGATATTCAAATCTGCTAATGCTCTCCAACCATGGAGGGGCTGCACTGGGGCTGCAGGGAGCTGACTACAGCTTTACTGCAGTAACATCTGCTGCTGAGGAGGTCAAAAACTGATCTATAATCTAGGGGCATTCGGGCTGGGGAGGAAGACAATTCCTTCTGCTTATCTCTAGCTTACATTAGCTGCTTCTTGACCAGGCATTGAGGGCTGGATTTGGGTTGAAATTTCTCCAACTAAAATCTCCTATTCTTAAGGTTGCACTTGCTAGCCCATCTTCTTAGAACTGCACAGGACTGGATGTGATTCACTTCAAAGCTTATCAGTGCCACTCAATGGTCTGGAGTGAATTATAAATGATGCAAGATAGTTTGGGTCACAGAAATCAGATCAAGATCACTTGACTTCAGAATATAATTTTCCAACATGAAGACTGAAATCAATCAACACTGTTCAAAATTATATATTTTGTGACTAATATTCTTTGCAAAATGTTTTGTTCTTAGGAGACTTATAGATTTTCTAGCAGGAGTGGTCTTTTAAATTGCTTACTAACATTTTGACAGTGGTTCTGAGGACCAGTTACTATGTCAGCAGATAACATTTAGATCAAATGACAAGCCTGTGTTTTTTCCTTCCCTTTCAAAAGAGAAAATCACTGCATGCATCCTTCAACAAAAGAACAACCCTCTCCAGTGGCTTTGTGATGATATGTGAGATAATCAGTAGTGCACTGGCCTGGAATTTAACAGGCTAGTTATCTAGAGGAACATTTAAAAGTATTATACACAATGCAGCTTTATGGTACTCCACTAAAGGCTCAGAAAGGCATCTTAAAAATAATATGCAGATTTTCTTCTGTGTATTGTACCATAAAAGTTTGGGGAATTATAATTTTCCTGCGGGCAAATTTTCTAGGGATCAAATGCGCCACTCTCCTGTGGAGCATACAAAACAGAGAAGCATACAAAATTTGCAACTAGTGGCTCATCTTTCAAAAAGACCCAAGAATATTGCTGAAGAATACTGTTAGAAATGTAAAATGCAATGGAAATTGGGCTGAGAAGTCCCCCTTTATTATAGGCTAATTAATCGTGTGAGGATCAAGTGAAATGATTTTCAGGCAGTCCTTGCTAAAGCCCATAGGCTGATTTAGTATCTCCTTAGCTCACTCCTTCCTGGACTCACTTAAAGTTGGAACCCTCTCCTCAGGTCCTGGAGAATCAAGTGTAATATGAAACCAGATAATTCCTTTAGGGCTAGTCTACACTAGAAGCGCTACGGTGGTGCAGCTGCATCAATGCAGCTCCGCCATTATAGTGTGTCTGGTGAAAATGCTCTAGGCCAATGGGATAATAAATCCACCTATGTGAGAGGGGGAAGCTATGTCAGCAGGAGATCTTTCCCACTGACATAGGGCTGTCCAGGCTGATGCTTAGGTAGGTGTAACTTTCATCACCCAGGAGGGTGACTTATTCACACCCCTGAGTGACATAAGTTATATCAACATCAGTAATAGCGTGTACAATCCCTTAGTCTGAGCTTCCCTGAAGTACTAAGACAGCATTGCTTCTCACACAGTTCTCAAGCATGCAACATACCTAAACTGCCACCCAACAGTTGAGTTCACACAGAGTTACCAAATTTGTGTGTGCTGTGGCAAGGCAGGTTTTGGACTTTAAGTTTGTTTGGTATAAACAATTGTGGGGGTCTTGTCAGTGAAATGGGTTTGAGGAATCCAACTCTACTAATTACTGTAAGAATTTTATCCTCATTATTAGTCTGCAAATCATACAGTAAAAGCAGCTTGACAAAAATGGTGAATGAACTGACTCAATTAGCTTAGGAACATTTTATTCTTCTGTTGTACTGTGCCATTACATCTGACAATTTTGCTTCTCCTCCTCCGATCTAATTAAAGATTTTTGGCAAGCATCACAGTGTTATAGATTTTGAAAATCTGAACCAAACCTTGCCCAAAGCAATTGCTTCAAATCAAGAGTGGAGCTGAACTTACATTTACATCTTAAACAGATCAATTTGTTACCATGAGAATTATTGACTTCTGCTTGGTCAGTATGCAAATGTTTTACATTAGGTGGTCATGCTACATATATGAAGATTTTCCTAAGAGTTTTTTTCCCGCTTTTATTAATAAGTAAAATGTTGAAAGACCAGAATAAAAATAGCAGAATCAATTCCAGGCTTTCATGTTACGCTACTATGTGTTATCTAATACTTCAGCCTTATATTCAATGAACTGGGGGTTTTAAGGTTAGGTCTGTGTGAAACTGAATAATTTTTCTATGTTGGTGAATGACAGGGCTCAGCCTTCATCCCTTCTCCATCTAATCCAAGAAGGATGGAAAAGTTTTACCTTTTCTTAGCTGCTTTTCTATTCTCATCCACTATTGGGTCCAGATTCTCTCCTGTGTTGTGACCACTTTGCATCATCCCATTGGCACAAAGTGGCCCCAAATCCTGCACAGTTGCTTATGCAAAAATTGCCCAGTGAGCAGGAGTATTTTCTAGTGGTGCAGAGCTGGTATAGCATTTCCAAGACATAAACCCCTCGCTACTGCTGACATAAAATAGGTTGCCCAATGGAAAGGGATTTTGTCCAGCTGATCCTTAGATGTTGTATGAGAACCATTGGGGCTGGTTGCAGCCAACCAAATTTAGATCAGCCCAATTTATTTTGAGCAACTAGCCTGTCACGCAGCCAGTCCAGAATTGCGTGCCTTATCTGTAGCAGAAGACTGGGGTCTATATATTCTCTTAAACCATAAGCTCTTTAAGACAGAGACCCTATTATTATGTACTGTGTTGTACATGAAACACATTGTCAGCACTTAACAAATAATAAAGATTATCTGTGTTAAGATATATGGCAGTCATAGTCTCCAAATATTTTGGTAAGATCACTCTTGGAAGCGGACAGTAAGGGCTACTGTATAATACTGGTAATTAATATTTTGGGACTAATTAATCACTGTATTACACCTCTTCACATAAATCTGAATTATTGCACCTCTGATTGTGGGTGCAAATCGGTTAGATAAAGGTGCAAATACTCGGGTTATATCTGCAAACTAGGAGGCTAGATTTTAGTCCTGTTGTAAATTTACCCATACATGTTTCCTTGAATCCAGATTCTCTAAGGTACTGCCAAAGACGGGACTATTTTATTTTATCAAACACTTCCCTGCATTGATGTTCAGCAAAGCAGTTGGCAATCCAGCCCCTGGGACTGGGTAGGTTAATCGAGAGTGCCCCCACGGAGCTCCACAGACATGGAGTGGGAGCTTTTGATCTTTTGTCGCAAAAACAATCTGTAACCACTCTACTCTTCTCCTTCTAGAAAACAGCTGCTGTTGTTTTGTCTTTTCATTATAGCTTAAACACTGACTTGCTTGGAAGTTTAGCACAAAGGGGGAAAAAAATCTGGAGACTCAGGGTCTATTTCAATGAAAATCATGTCCAGCTTGTACAAACTCTGCGGAAAGTTGAAGAAGCCACTGAAAATCCATATAAGTCAGGGCTTGAGAAGGTAACCATGAAGCAGAAGGCAGTTTTTGCTGAGGTCAGCCCTTCAAAGATTTGTTCTTGGTGGTGGTAATGAGGATGTATTGTGTTGGTGCACAAGCATTTTTATACTCTGTATAATCTGAAGTGAGTTCTGCACCAATCACTAGAGAAGTGGCAGCTCCTAATAACTAATTGGCATTTCTTTCTGACTTCCTCAGATGTGTGCACTCCAAGAGTTTACCACCAAGGAACATGAAAAGCATGTGGGTATCTTCAACAGTGTTTAGCACTGAACTAACTCTGCTTCCACTGAGGTCAATGGGAGTTTGCCATTGACTGCAGTGAGAACAAAGTTAGGCTATCACTGAGTCCGGTTTAAAGAATCCCATCCATGAACTTGTTTCCCAAAAGAAAATCTTTACCAAAATTGGCCAAGAATTCACCTACAGCCATGCTGCTCTAACCAATGCACTCTCTAGATTGGCTATTTGTTTTCTAAATAAATCACTAGAGCACAAAGAACCACATTTACTTTTTTAATGAGTGTATTTTTTTTAAACTCTGATTAACTAGATTCAGATCCAACAAAATAAAAGGATTTTGTGTGTGTCTGAGACACTCATTAGAGGTATAAATATATTCACAATGAAATTTTCTACTCCTTGGAACCCCCGCATTTGTAATCAGTGTTTGAAATGTTCCACCACAGCACTTAGAAGGGAACATGTTGTGTGTGTGTGACACTTATATATATAAATCAGCTCTTCATTTTGAAGTAAAAAAATAGACCCCCAGAAGACACTATATGGTGATTAAGTTCTTGCAGCTTTCCCCCATCAGCTTGCTTTTGTCTCAAGTTTACTAAACCTACTATTAGACTTTACTGCTTTCAAATACATTTCAAGTATAATAGCTGTTCGCTCCATCCCTTTCCTTAACCTTCAAATCTTAGACAACTAATTATCAGTGGTAGGGCAGAGTCTGCAGGTCCTCCACAACCAGAACTTCCACTGTGATGAAAAGTAGGGATCAATGGGAGTTCCAAGCATGGAGGCCTTGCAAGTGGTGCACCTGAAGGCTGAGTTATGGCTGCTTGAATGTGGGATGAAGCAGAAAGGGTTTAGGGAGAGGCTGTCGTGGGTGTTTAGCCCTCCCTTTTAAGAGACTGCCTTGCTGCAGCATTGCCAAAGTCAGTGTGGAACTTTTCATAGAGGGGCTATGTCCAGATGAGCTGGGGCCTTGAGCCTCACCGATTGCAATCACGAGGAAGATGTTACTACAATAACAAGCGGCAGTAAGTCTGGCTGGAGGTTATTACATGCTTCCTGCAGTACTACTGGAGGCATTATCCCAATTCCTGCTTTACGGGCATAACATCCTCAGCCATAGACACTCGGGCAGTGCTCCCTGCCCACTTTCTTCCCAACTCCCCCAATGCAGCTGAGTCACTAGGAACTTAACTGAGCTTTCGTGGTTTATTTTCAGCATATTACTGTTTATCATTTTAAGATAATCCTTTAAAAGCCTTTTCCTGATACGTATTCACTTGTTTGTAAACTTTCTTCCCAAGCGGAAAATCATAATCACGGAGCAAAACATTTAAAGCTGGATTAAATACACACACTGTTTAATTTAAGGCTGTGTATATCATTTCGGGTTCAATAAAGTTGATTCCATCTGTTTTTATCATCTGCTGTCACAATAATTTAGCATTTCCACATAACATTAAAATGTCAATGAATCAAAAGAAGAAACACATCTGTGGACTGTTAGTAGTTAGTAGTACAGTATTGCATTCAGCAAACCATAATAATTAATTAAATTTCACTGCCATAAATGCTTGTAATTGTATAATTAATGTTTCTCCATAATCACATAATAAGATGTGCGTGATTCATGCTCTGTGATAACCTATACACACATTGCCATCTCAGAATTTTAGCTACTTGCAAAACAATCGTTGTCATTTCTCTGTCTTCAAGAAACATTTTACTGCATAAATAAGAGTAAATGAAGGGACGGTTCCTGAAGTCTGATCATATACGTTAATTATGTACAGTAGAATTTCCTAATGTAAACAGCATATTAATTATTTGTGCTGTTTCATTGCTAACTTTATATATGGAAAATATGAACTATATTACAGGTAATGAGGCCTCCCAATTTTGGTTAACCCGCTTATCTATTTTCAGTCTTTATCCCTGACTGAAGAGAGATTTTGCTTGCGAGTTCTTCTTCTAGGCCCTGTATGGTAGGAAGGTAGGTGTTCTGAGTCTATAGATTTATCCTGCATACTCAAAGTAATCTTTCATTAGTTTTATTGAAAGCTTTTTATTGAATTTAACATGGAATTGACAATGCATAACTGCAGATAGAGATGAGCCAATCTGGGCACTTGGCTGGTACCCAGATAAAAGTAACCACCTTCAAATGTCAGAATATAATAGATGATCTCTTCTGTAGGGTTTTATTTGTCAGGCTTTCTGCTTGGGAGACATTTCTTTAAAGTGATGCTTAATGAAGGCAGAAATAATTGCATTCTTTTGACTAGCATACAAAACATATTTATAAATAATATCTTTATAACAACTTGGATTTATATATAGCAAGAAAAAGTGACATCACTATCATTCAGCTGAACAGTCTTCATGAGTCCAGACAGCTCATGACCCTATTCTGTACTGTAGTCCAGAAATTCTCAACCAGGGATCTGCCATGAGCAGGTTTCAAGGCATCCACCAAGCAGGGCCAGCATTAGACTTGCTGGGGACCAGGGCAGAAAGCCGAAGCCCCACTGCATGGGGCTGAATCCTGAGGCTCTGAGCCCTGCCACTAGGGGCTGAAGCTGAAGCTTAAGCAACGTAGCTTCATGGCGTGGGACCCAGAGCCATTGTTCTGCTTTCTACCCCCAGCGCTGGTCCTGGCTTTTATATGCAGAAAAACAGTTGTTGTGGCACAAGTTGGCCATGGAATTTTTATAGCATGGTGAGTGGTGGGTTGGGGGTGGGGCTCAGAAAGAAAAGGGTTGAGAACTCCTGCTGTAGTCATCAGTGCATTCTATAACTTAGTCCACACAAAGATCCTGTGCAGTGCTCATAATCAAGACAGGTCAGTTTCTGTTGGTCAGTCAGGGAGCTAGAAAGGCAGTGAGAACAACAGGAAATGGTCTGAATTATCTTTTATATTACAATTGTCTCTTCTTAAGTATAACAGAGACTAAACAAACCAGGATCTCGATTCAAACTTCAAAGCTGATGTGTATTTCCACAGTGAGCAGAAACCAAAATGCAGATCCAAAATCTTCTGATTTTTGGAGAGAAGGGCTTAATATAGGGTATCTGGGTCCAAAGTTTGTGGTTGTACTAGTTAATATTACTGAATATCTATTTCACTCACCACTCCTGCTCTGGTTTTGAATATACTTCTAGCCATGCTTCAAAAACTACCCCACATTTCCAGCTTCTTTGCTCTTCTGTGTGTTAAATTTCTAAGTAACTCAGGGTCTAGTCAATGCTTAAAAAAACCTTTAAAAACAAAACCAAAGTACTATAGGAAATGCTCTTGGTGATTCAGTAGGGGTGGATGCTAACAGATAGTGTCTGAATTCTTCACTCCTCTGATAAAAAATTTACTTTCTTTTACAAGGATACAGCCCAAATAAAAATATTTTTAAAAAAGTTCCTCACTGTTACTAATAACATTTCAGAGTGCTATTTGCACTATACTTGGACAGTGAACAATAGACTGGTCGTCATAGTCAGTTGCACTTTCTTTTTGTAATTGGTGATTTTCTGATGCTCTTTCATTTGCACAATGTTGCAAAGGAGAATTTAAGAGTGTGAAAATCTTTCTGTTCGGTAAGAGCCTGATCCAACTCCCCTTAAAATCAATGGGAAGTCACTCCTTCCTTCCCCCCGCCCCCGGCTTCAGTGAGAGCTGAATCGGCCCTAGTCCTATAGATTCAGAACCTTAAGTTGGGGATTAAATATCTTGATAGGTTACACTTTAAGTCTTGATGTTATGACCTCTTTTTTTGACATCAAGATTATTCCCAATATATCAGGTACAATCTACAGTAGGGAAAGCGTGGTAGCCATTATTAGGTATATTACTTTTAGGGAAATAATAAGGTAACAGACTTTTAAGAGAGTCACTCCCAAAATCCCTCAAGAAAAAAATGGACAGAAAACAGATACATGTGCTAAGTTAAAATACAAGACTTGCATTGCTTTGTATCCCTGATGCACAAGGTTAGGTTTTTTTTCTCTGCTTTCCCTAGGCTGTTAGTGGGTCACTTCCCCACAAAGTACCTTGAAAACGAACTCAGCAGAAATCAGATCAGTCAGGAAAAAAGTCAAATGACCGGTCAAACTAAGGACTTGGGGACTTTATACACAAGTCTATCAAGACCTATATCCTTCGTCAAGACCTATACCAAAGATTCATCTCTCTGGCACCATTTTTTGATAGGCTACCAAGCCTATATTTATTTAGTCCTGACACAGTCACAGTTGGAAGCCCCTATTACACATATGGAAATTAGTCAAGCAGGGACTGTTAAAATTCAACAAAGCCTAAGGCTCAGATAGAAACTCTGCTGATTTATATAAGGAATTCAACCTTCTTATGCTTCCATGCATCTCCAAACTATTAACCTCAATTCAGCCTTCCATAGTATCTCCTCTTATATGAGGCAAAGTGAAATACTTTTTGTAACAAATATGTAGCAGTTTTCAGCTGCAGCTCTCACAATGCTTTACAAAGTAGATAGGTATAATTATCCCAGTTTGGCAGATGGGGTAACTGAGGCATAGAGATATGAATTGTCTTGTCCACGGTCATGCAGCAGGTCGGTAGCAGAGACAGGAACAGAATCCAGGGCTCCTGAGTCATAGATTAGTCCCCTATTCCCTGACAACATTGCCTCCTATAATAAGAATAATTAATAATAAGGTTATACCCTGCACAAATTGTGCAAATGGACCCTCACCCTCCTTCCCTGCCCCCCTAAAGAAAAACCCAAATCCAAATATATCCCATTGCATGAGTGTGGCTAAAAGTTACATCCACATGTACTGCAGTAAGGGGATCTCAAGTATCTCAGAAAGCCATGAATGTCCTTCTCAAAAAGCAAATCAAATACAACCAAAGGGAGGTAGTTCATCCATAAGAATTTGACAACTCATCTAGCTATCAAGTAAGAGAGACCCATCTGCAGCTGATCTGTCTTAGTTGGGAAAAAATAAGAAAAACATTACAATTAGTTAAAGAAATACTAACTAGGCAAGACAGGCTATGTTAATTTAGCCAGTGATTTCTCATTTAGTCCATGAGTATATCACTTGGCCTCAGTCATAGCTCTTCAACCGATTTAGTTAAAATCTTTGTACACAAGATCAGAATCCAGGCAGGTCTCTGGTATATCTCATCCAATCTATGCTCCAGCTGTTTTAGTTCCTATTGATCACTGTCAAATTGCTGTGTCCTGTGGACATGAGAAACATTTTGTTTACACAATGGATTAGAGAACTGAACTTTCCTTAACAGCTGATAATAACTGATCTTCACTTACCTGAAAGGGAAAGTCAGATACACATCAGCACCAGTGAGAAGAACATAGAGGGCCATAGACTTTATAAGTCTCAATGGCTAAGTAGAAAGAGACTGGCTATGGTCCTGAAATAGATGTGGAATAGTTCTGACGAGGTAATACAGGATGTCTCAGAAAATATGCCAGTATATGCAGTATCCAGACTGAACCCAACGAAGAGATAAAACATAAGGCTGGACTTGAGAGAGGTCTCTTCAAATATCTGGGGCAACTCCAGAGAGTCTCCATCTTCCAGGAAGCTGGCCCACCTTAAACTGCTGTCGTATTTCACTCAAATATAATCTTATGTTTGATTGAAAACTATAAGATCTCATGGTTTTTTTCCACTAAAATGATCCATTAAAAATAACTGAAGCAGAATCTTAGTGTTTTTAGCAGAGTTTTTAATTAAAAAATATATTTAGCATAGTACACGGAGGAGGGATAGCTCAGTGGTTTGAGCATTGGCCTGCTAAACCCAGAGTTGTGAGTTCAATCCTTGAGGGGGCCACTTAGGGATCTGGGACAAAAATCTGTCTGGGGATTGGGCCTGCTTGGAGCAGGGGGTTGGATTAGATGACCTCCTGAGGTCCCTTCCAACCCTGACATTCTATGATTCACAGTACTAGTCTTAAATATGTGGAGACATATTTTCAAAAGTCTTCCTTTTTTGTTCTCAGAAATTTCGGATTCAAATCATCCTGGGTGTAGTTTTTTACCCCTGAGATATGCCTAGATGATGGTAAAGTACCTGATTTGGGTGCTTTTTGATATGTAGTTGTCCAAGTGACCCAAACTGCACACACAAATTATTGTGGGGGCAAAACTGTACCATTAATTAACTGTACCTACAATTATGATAATATATTATTTGTGATCATAATTCCTAGAAGCTGTAGTCATGGACCAGGACCCCATTGTGCTAGGTGCTGTACAAACAGAATAAAAACACATTCCCTGTCTCTAATAGCTTACAGTCTACAATGATTTCAGGCACAAAAAAGGAAGGCCTGGAGAAAGCCAGACTCAAAATTTGGTCCACGGTGTATTTTATCAGTGGAATATATTACTTTAAAAAAACTGCTTCCAATTCTGCAGGGAAAATTACTTGTGGTGGTGATTTCTCACTGTACTTATTAATGTCTTCTTTGTGACTTTTCTTCATCTCCCACCTGTTCCTATTTCCAAAGCATCTTCACCAAAGTAATCTTCCTCTGTTGCTAGTCTTTATATCGTATCACTTTTGTCTCAGCTTCAAACACCACATAATCTCTTCCTAGTTACAGCTCTAAATTGGCTCATTCTATTCCCTCCACTTCATATCCTGCTGCTAATCCAGCTCCCTTCACATGATCACCACTCAAGGCCTTGTGCTTTTCATAGTGCACTTCCTGTACATGGGGATGCCTTCTTGGAACAGTCTTCTGCTTTTTCTTCTGTAGGTGCTTCTCTCTCTCTCTCTCTCTCTCTGTATAAGTATCAGTTTTTTTCCAATAGCTTTTGCCTTCATCATTCTTCTTAGCAATAATTTCTTTGCGCTCCCTTACTTCTACTATTGTCCTATGTCTTTTCTCATGCCTGATCCAGGACATCCTTACTCATGTGAATAGCCTTGCTGGCTTCAGTGGGACTTCTTGAAAGAGTAAGAAGTCCCCATGCAAATAAGGGTTGTCAGGATCAACTCCTTTGATTGTTAAGTCTCTGGTATCCAGAATGTGTCTGACTGTTTTATAAAGCTCCAGATCTGGTTGTGATGCTATATGATGTGATCATTGTTATCACTAAGTAGAACTATAGCACTACTGAGAATAGATTTTAAATACTAAACTAAAACTTTCTCACTTCAAAAACCTTTTCGCTGCAGTGATGTTTATGTTGATAGTTAAAAGGCTTTCATATTTTCCCTAGGTGTGATGCAGCTTGTACATAAGATGAATGAGGCAGGAGGGAACAATCAATTGTTGCAAATAAAGATGTGTTGGAGAGGTTTTAATAAGTTAAAGTGTGAGATTATTTCCAATTAAAAGATAGACTCCCTGTATGCTGTCAGTCATCTTTACTAGCTCTGACAACAGATGTGGAACCCATAATTGTGGGACCAACTTGCACAATTGTTTAATATACCTGCTAGTTGCATCTGGAAGCAGGGGTCTCATTGATGGAGTTACGTAAGCGTCAATGAGAAGAGAATCAATCCCAGGGTTTTGAAATCTGGCTTTGGTTACAGTCACAAAGAAACAGGGAGATGAATGCAGACTTCAAGGTGAACTTTCAAATTGTGCATAGGGTTTTAGAAATGTGATCTCCACTAAAGGTAACAGAAATAGACAAAGCTTAAATAATGCAAAACACTCCCAGGGCCAGGTGCAGGCCTATGCTAAGATTCCTTTGTGCCACTTGTGAACTGTGAAGGGACATCAAAGCTGCCTTTAATGTGCAGCAAAGGATTGCCTTAGTATGGACAAATCTGCAACTGGCATAAAAGTGATGTAACCAACTCTTCACCAGCCCTCCTGTCCACATGGTGTCTGAAGGATGTCAGGAACATAAGGGGATAGGACCAGAATGCAGTGCACACTGGTGAGCCTTACCAGCATAATGCGACCTTTAGATATAAGGCATTATAGAAGTGCAGAGTATTATTGTGGGTTGGCTTAAAACTTGTTATGGGTTGGGCATAACCACCGCCATTCATTCAGGATACATGTAAAGAAGTGACTGAAATAATAGCAGTCTTCAAATCCAAACACTTAAAACAGGCAAATGCAAGGCTACTCAGAAGTTTGCAGAACCTAGGCAGAAGGGTTGACCGGGTATTGTTTGGAGGGCTAGGGGGTCTGTGTGTGTGACAGATATCACGGAGAAGCCCATAGAAACAGATTTGGAAAGAAGCAAGACAAAGACAAACACGATCTGGCAAACACGGTGATGACACTGACAGAAGCTTATAGAGGGGGCTTCTGGGGCTGGATCTGGCTAAAGCGGATTCAGGCTATAAGCAAAGCTGCTATCTCCTGTTTTTGGTTCCTGCTATGTTTGGGAAAACAGGACTTTGTACATTCCTTGTAAATAAGCAAGATTGCATCAAAGAAAATACCTATCACCAGTTTCTTCATTTAACTAGCACACCTGCAACAACCTGAATTTAGCTGTGTGGGTCGCAAGTAGCAGCAATGGTGTTAAAGGTTGGATCCTGTTTCCAAGAAGAGAAATTGTGAGTAAAGTCCTGTTGAACCAAGATGGAGCAAATGATGGCACTGCTTGCATAAATCAAAGATGGCCAAAAGGAACTGAAGCAAGATCTAAAAAGGACTGAAAAATGACTGCAAGAAGAGATGAAATCTCTCTTGGAGCAACAACTACAAAGAATCCAGACAGACTGAGAAGCCTGCCTGAAGAATTTCCGGACTGGAATGACAATACTGATGCATGGCAAGAAGTTTTTCCCTGAAGTAGAGGAAACCAGGAAAGCATTGGCCAACTTAAAAATTGCTAACAGAGATGAGCTGCAGCAAGGATTTAAGGCGATAAAAAATTAGCTCTAAAGGAAATTAAAAAGTCGCAGACCACAATGGAAGTCAGTCATCTGGAAGTGGAATTGGGTCAGTCAAAGGAGTTGGGGAAGACTGGACACTTAACTGTTTTCTACCCTGTTTGTAAACCACAGAATATCTGAGGGGAGAGGTTGGATTGTTCCAGCTCAAATAATTCACAAGTCCACTGTCTTTGAGGGAAAACTTATTGGAAGGCTTATTTGGCTCAGTTCAACATCATAGCCCAAATAAATGCTGGGGAAGGGATGGAAAGGGGAGGTACTACAGAACCCTCAGAAAATAATGTGAATCACCCAGACCTGACACAAGCCCTAGACATGTGGTCTTGAGTTAGCCATCAATCTGAGCTGGCTGGGCACAGCTAAGAGAAGGAAAGAAGAAACTCCATCTGAACTGGCAGAGGACCTGCAGAGACTTATATTCCTGTATACCCAGGTACCACTGAGGACTTCCAGGATACATTGGAAGGAGACTGATTTATAGATGTTCAGCTGTACTTGATCTGCATTTCCAAGATGAACAAAAGGAGATGAAAGACACTCTGAGAAGCTGTGGAATTTGCCACTGAACTTGAATCACTCCTTGCAGTGGTGCACCAGAAGAGGAGGTAGTCACTGGTGAGGAAGATGACAGTGGTTCATCGCGAGCCCTCTAAGAACAGATCTATGTCTAATGTATGATGGAAAAGAGGATCCTAATCCTGTGTGACACATCTGAAGTAATAGAAAAAAGTTTATAAAACAGTTGACAAAACAAAGGAATCGGCAATAATGCAAAAATTAAGGGAAGCAGTTCAGTTAAATGCAGGCACAGTAAAAAAAAAAAAATGGCCATAAAAAGGACTTATTAATAAAAGTTGGGCCGAGACAGTATCACAAGTGTCTAGTTAAAGCCACTCTGCCTGTTTGGGAAATGGGGGTGCACCTCACTGAATAGGCAAAGCTTGGAAGCACAAGGATCAGCCCCACGGTTTTTGTTTAGTTCTGGACAGTTAAACAACAATAATGAGAGACCTTAGTCTATAAGGTGCCACAGGATTCTCTGCTGCTAATAATGAGAGAGTGGCTATTGAATGTGTAATAGGATCTATGATCTGTGAAATGTACAAAAAGAGCTGACACTAGCTCAGCTATAACTCTTATTAGGCCAGCATGCTAAAAAAAACTACAGAATAGGGGATCCAAAACTGAAATACCTAGTTGGTCTCAAGTGGATACAGTGACTGGGCAAGGGTGCCTGTCCTAAAACTGGGAAAACTGAACCTCTGTAATTCAAGGAAGAAGGCTGGATAGCTGAGAGAGTGCATGAGCTACTAATTATTTTGGATTTCATGGTGGCTAATAACTGTGTAATCAATGCATGGGAAAATGTCTTGCAACTTCGGTCTGTGGAAATTCCCTTTACAGATATGGTCCAAGTGAGACAGAGAGTTTGTAGATAATTGCTTTGTAGTGAACAAGTTGTCTTGCCTCCTGAGGAAGAAACCACTATGACAGCTACATACTATGGTAACTTTCTAGCAAAGGAGAGATGGGGAGTAGTTAAAATCGATTGAGAGACACAGGGTCTTGCATTGGGACAGAGGGGAATCTTGAGTGCTAACATTCCTGATTCAGAGCTACAGGAGCAGATCCCTGTTCATTTGCTGAATATTTTGGACAAGCAGCAGATAGTTAAAAAATAAAAAAAGGGAGCCCTGACTGCAAAATGTGAACCAGTGAATATTGAAAATAGTGGTATTGAGGAAAAGTACAGGGGGGAATTTCTACACACACACACACACACACACACACACACACACGAAAATTGAGGCTGTGCAGAACTGGCCAACTCCCTAGACACTCTCATATGTACAGTTTTCTATGACTGTTCCTATTACAAAATGTTCATTTTGGGGCTTGCCAATATTGCAAAACCACTGAGTAGGTTGAGTGAGAAAGGGAAACCATTTCAGTGGTCAGCAGAGTGTGCTTTAATATTTTCACAGTTGAAAAACACTTTTGTGACGATTAATGTCCTAGCCTACCCATTTTGAAACATTTTATGGCTTATCTACATTGGCCCCACAGTTTGGACTAAAGGGGTGTGAACTGCAGCATGGAATGGTGCACTGTAACTCTGTTGTATGGACTACTTTGCATGAACTTAGAGCTTGTCTTCATGTACAGCGCTGCAGTGATGTAGCTGTAGCACTGTAGTGCTTTAATGGAAACGCTATTACGTCAACAGAAAAGCTTCTCCCATTAGTGTAGTTAACCCACCTCCCTCAGAGACTCTCCTGTTAACATACTGCTGTCTAATCTGGGGTTAGGTTGGTATACTATGTTGCTCAGGGGTGTGGATGTCGCACCCCTGAGTGACATCATTATACCGATATAAGTTTGTTGTGTAGAGCTGGACTTAATCCTGGTAAAAGAGGACTATGTTAATGCAAACTAGTATCCTTTAGTTTGCACCCTCACATGGGAATTGCAGTGCAGCATGCTAGTACAGGGTTCAATTCACATTCCTGTAGTCCAAACTGCAGGGCCATGTAGCCACAGCTGTAGACACAAGTGCTAATACTTAATGCTTGAGGGCAGTACTGATGCAAGAACACAAAGGACTTGAGAGACTGGTGGCTTATCACAACAAAAGTTCAAGTTCTCCTGTGAGAAATTATTGAAAAAGTTGAATGATGTAAGGTCATGTAGGGAAACTTTTTTTAAAAGAGGGGCTCTGGTATGATTCCACAACCTAAAGAGATATCGGGAGACAGGATTTCAGCTTGGCTGTCCCCTGAAATGAAGATTGTAACTGTGAGTTGAAAAGTCACGACAGCAATTAATTCCCCATTAGAACAAAATAGGAAAAGTCTCTCTCAGCCAGCAGATTTCACAGAAAAAAGACTGTTCTTCAGAGGGCTCACTAAAAGAGGCCCAGGAGTGGTTGAAAGGAAATTTAGCAGGTGGTCAGAAATCCCAAAGAGAGATGCATGGGAATAAAAAATTCATTGTGTTTGTGATTTGAAAATATCCTGACAGAAAGACACTGCAAATATGTAAATAGTTAGTCTTCTCTCGAGTGATTTGTTAAATTGTTTCATTTCTTTCTATTTGGCATGGGTCATGCTGGGTTTCACCATTTTAGGGTCCACCAGGACAATGGGTGAAGCTAAGGTGGGGACAGTTGTTGTGGGTTAGATTAAACCTTATTGTTATGGGTTGGGCATAAGCATCACCTTTCATTCAGAATGAATGTAAAGAGATGACTGAAAAACTGCAGTCTCCAAACCCCAACACATGATTATCTCCCTGCCCCAAACAAAGGCAAATGCAAGACTGCTCGGAAATGAAGAATCTGGACAGATGGTGTTACTGGATTTTGTTTTGGTAGAATGTGGGGTGTGTGTGACAAGAGAGCGAGCATAACGAAAAGCACATAGACTCAAAAAGAATCAAGATAGGGCTTCTCTACACTTGAAATGCTACAGCAACACAGCTGTGCCACTGTAGCACTTCAGTGCAGACATTATCTATGCCAACAGAAGGGGTTTTCCCGTTAGCATAGTTAATCCACCTCCCCCACCTCCCAGTAGTTAGGTCAATGGAAGAATTCTTCTGTCGACCTAGTGTTGTCTACACTTGGGGTTAGGTCATCTTATTTACACTGCTCGGGTGTTAATTTTCCACACCCCTGAGTGATGTAGTTAAATCAATATAATTTTCTAGTTTAGACTAGGCCACAGATAGCACAATAGCAGTTGCCCACTTGCTATTATAACGTAAAGAAGATAACTGAGATTTTGGAAGTAACAGTGAACACTTTAACAGGTGTATCAATGTTCCATTTTTTTTCTGTATTTGAATTGACCATTTGAGACTCAGTAGATTCAGTAATCTTGTCTGGTTTTGCTTGAATTTCTCAGTTGGTTGTTGACATCATTTCTGTTTGTTCCAAATTTTCATTCCTTTCCTGTACAATTATTTTGGTGCTTGTGATGGGGTATACAAACCCCACCTTGGCCAACAAGGGGTTAAGGAGCAACTCTGGGCTCAGCTAGCCCCACCCTGCCACACCTGCAAGAGATACACAGAGTGGTGGAGGAGTTAAAAGGGAGCAGAACTGCTCACTTGGTGGCAGGCCAGGGAAGAAAAAGGAGCTTTACCTTGCAGCTCCTGAGAAAAGGGCTGAGGGAAGGCAGAGTCTCTCCCATCAACAACTGCCTGAAGGTTTCTCCCTGAGGGAAGGGGATCTGCTTCTGATGGACCCTGAGCGGGAGGCTTTTCCCCCTCTTGCCTACTAACTCAGATTATTTGTGTTGATTCTATCTGTTTTGTTTGTGGATTACCCCTGAAGGGGAGAGACTTGGAACTGACAAATGGCTGGAGGGTCAAGACACGAGAGAAGGCAGCTGCTGCCCTAAGCAAGAGAGCTACCACACCATACCTAGCTGTGAAGAGATGCCAGCTGGAGAGCTGACTGCCTCCACACTTTCTTGTTACAGACTACAAACTTTGGGGAATAGCAAGGTGGTAGAAAGTGGCCCAGAGAGGGCATCTTTAAGGTTCTCCTGGGTTTCAGACCCTTTTGTTGCACTCACAGGGCCCTGGTCTGGAAGCCAGTGGAATGGGAGGAGCCGAACTTCCCTATCAATTCACTATTTGCATGTTGAAGCGCCTAATCCCCTGACTACCTCCCCATAAGCAAAGACAATCAGAGTGCTCATCAGATCGTTCTGTTTCTTCTATCGACATCTCATCCCTCTGTCTCAATAAGGTAAGATCTTGGAGCAGTGTGTTAGTCAATCAGCTTTGCAGGTTTCCATGCTCCCTATTGACAAATACAAACCGTCTCTCTATTTTCCAGTGGTGATAAAGGCTTTGCATGTTGGTCAAAGAAATATTTCTGCTCTGATAGTCTCAATTTTAGGGTTTTTTTGTATGTCCTCTGTATCAGTTTGAGTTGAAACATCTGTCATGAAGTTGGCAATTTGATCCTTAGACGTCTTCCCATGAGGAGTTGAGCCTGTGATCCTAAATTTCCTGTGGGTATATTCCAAATAGTCTAACAGGCTAAAATAGCAGTCAGTGTTATCCAGACTACATTTTTAAAGAATCCTTCTTATAGTTTGAACTGTTCTCAGCAATTCCATTCACTTGTGGCAACAACTGACTTGTTTTATGAATAAAGGCCAATTGCAAGTCTTGGGAGCAAAACTGTGGTCCATTTTCACTAATGAGTTCTTCAGGTATCCACACCTTGCAGATATAGACTTGCAGTGTCTGATGACAGATGTATTTGTGGTATCCTAAAACAAGCAGACTTCAAAGATTTTGAATAATGATCAACCAGAATAAGATAATCTTCACTTTGAAACTCAAACAGTTCCATACCAAGTTTCTGCCAAAGTCTGTTTGGTTCCCTATGAGTTTTGTTTCTGAAGGTTTGACTGGCTGAAAGACTGTGCCATGTCCTCAGTTTGACTGCATTTCAGGTCTTTTGTCTGGCCTTCCTTACAAAATAGTTCATCTTAAGGTTTGCAGCACAACATCATATGCAGTAGCTGCTTGAAATTCCTTCAATGTCTGTTCTGAAATAGGCAAATAAGACAT
This sequence comes from Chelonoidis abingdonii, assembly GCF_003597395.2. Taxonomy (NCBI): domain Eukaryota; kingdom Metazoa; phylum Chordata; order Testudines; family Testudinidae; genus Chelonoidis; species Chelonoidis abingdonii. Next base: position 46,078,363 of record NC_133770.1, read on the forward strand.
CATGAGATGTGTTGCAACATCATCTTTCTCTGAACTTAGCTCTACACCATGCAACATGTATGGTCTGGGTAAAGCATCAGCAATTGTTAACTTTTTCCCTGGTCTGTATCCAACTTCCTGTTGATATTTCTGGAATGTTAGCAATCATCTTTGAATCCTTGGTGGAACACTGAACAAGGCCACCAGAGGCTTGTGGTCTGTTTTCACAGCTGCGTTTCTCCCATAGATAAACTGCTATAATCGAGTACAGTCAAATGTTATTGCCAGCATTTCCTTTTCCATTTAGATATAGCTCTGTTGTGTAGTTGTCAGATCTCTGGAGACATAAGCAATATTTTGCAGCAATATGGCCTCTAAACTGGTAAAAATTGCATCCACTGACATAGTAACCAGTTCTTCGACATTAAAGTGCTTTGGCCTGAGGGTCGTTTAAGTAATGCTACCTCATGCATTTTGCAGTGGTGTTCATATACTACCTCATTCACTGGCATCCTGGCAACCTTGACATCTTGACAGATGTCTTGAAGTTGTTACTGTTGACATGCACTGGATAAATTTCCCAAGATAAGTAACTATTCCAAGAAATTTTTGCAATTCAGCCTTGAAGGTCAATGTGGCCTTTCAGTTTTTGCAAAAGTTTGAGTTGTCAGGTTTTAGACCCACTTTTGTCAAGAGATGCCCCAAATATTTTACCTCAGTGCCAATTTGTATTTGCTGTAATTCAGTTGCAGGCTCTTTGTGACCCTTGTCTAAAACCTTCTTGAGCCTTTCATCTTGTTCTCATCTGATATTTCCCCACACCAGTATGTCATCTGTGTAAAATTCACCTTCCAGACCTTCAAATCTCTGTTGGATTTCTCTTTGGTACACCTCAGAAGCTAAACAGATACTGAAAGGAAGCTTGGTGAACCTGTGCCTGCCAAATGGTGTGTTGAACGTAGAGTCTAAACCTTTTGTCATCCAGCTGCATTTGCCAAAATCCACTACTGGTGTTTAAGACAGTGAACACTAACTAGAGTAGCAAAAAGTACTTTGCTAACTTGCTGGTGATTTCTTCTGTTATAGGCAATTGAAAATGTTCCCTTAGTATTGCTTTATTCATATCTCTCAGATTAAAACATATTCTTATTTCATCTTGACCTGGTTTATCTACATTTACTATAGAATTGATCCATTTTGTAGGTCATTGCACTTTTGTTATTACACCTCTACCCCGATATAACGCAACCCTATATAACATGAATTCGGATATAACGCGGTAAAGCAGTGCTACAGGGGGGCAGGGCTGTGCACTTAGGCGGATCAAAGCAAGTTTGATATAACATGGTTTTATCTATAACACAGTAAGACAGCATTATATTGGGCCGGAGGTGTACTTGCAACTGTTTCATGTAATGCAGTTTTTTCTACTGTGTCTCACAATACCGTGGGAACTTTACAAGGTGCATGAATTACAGGTGGTACTTGTGAGTGCATTTTTATTATGTGCTTTCTTGGCAAGCACCTTAAACCTTCCAATACATCCTTGTATTCTTTAAATATATTTTGGCCACCATCTTGTTTTTGCTTTAACCATATTGACACTAAATTTGAATTTGTCACTACCTGAAAGCCCAACATGGCTTGTTAGTCAAATTCCACCACCTGAAATTCCAGCAATGCTTTCTTATCCTGTCCCAAGTGGATTTGCCACATACCTGCAATTTTTCCCTGAGTAGGTTATCAGCCAGATACTTCAGCAGTGAAGTGGTTCAACCCTTAAAGACTGCTGTAGCTTTACAGATATCACACTGCCTATGGCCCAATATCAATTTTAAATCTCATGGTTTTGTGATCATAAATAAGCAAATTCACATTCCACTCATCCTAGGGAGGCTCAGTACTCAGCATACCAAGGAACAGATCTTGCGAGTACTCATCTGCTTCTGTGAGGGTAAATATGTGTTTGCCCTGGGACTTTTCCTTTCCAGAGATGCACATTTTGGCATCAGTATTCTTGTCCATAGAAAGGACAGTTCCTTACAGCATGGCTGTGGCTGGATTTATAACAACCCTTAGTTGCCTCTGACTGTTTTTTTTATTTTTATTTTTTACTTCTCTTGATCACTGCCTTTTATTAGCAGTAGATTCTTCGAACAGATTAATCAAGTGCACTACTAGCTGAAATAGCAGTTTCTAGGAAAGAATGTTTGGCTGACATACATGTCGCATTGGAAGTTCAGTACTATAATGTGATGGCTAGCTTTGCTCCATGTGATGTCTGCTGATGGATACATTTATTTCTTTAGTTACTGTAATGGGGTGTATAGGTCCAGTGGTAGCCCTTAGGTGTAATGTTCTTTGCCCACTGGTACCCCAAGCAAAAGTCTCTGCCCTGTAACCTCTTGTATATGAATTGGGGGCTCCAGACTGGGTTTAAGAGTCTCATTTGGCAGTCTCTCCCTTGCAATGTATCAGGTAACAAGCTTCATGTATTGCCTGAGATAATCGTGTGCAAAGCCTAGTTTGAACTCTGAGCCTTTAAATGTGGCTGTGCTCTTTTCAGGGGCTTACAAAAAGCTGAGGGACAGGGAGTTGCTGACTAGAATCCAGGACAAGCAGTTCAAACTATGCTTGGTGGTGTGACACCCGATTACCTCAGGTAAATGTATGAAGCTTGTTACCTGTTGCATTGCAAGGGAGACCCTGCCAGATGAGACTGAAAACCCAGTCTGGAGCTCCGACCCACACACTGTTTTGGTGTTTAGATACTAGATGCCCAAAAGGAATACTCAGAGGCTTTGCTACTCTGCTTTATTTTGGTTACATTAAAGCAAGAACACCAACAACCCACAAGCTGTAAATGAACCAGAAACCCTGGAACAGGATTAATTTGCTTAATAAGGGATTCCTGCTGAGTTTCTGTGCAGAATCTGGCCCTGCCAGTTACCTCCTTGCTCCTTCAGCTTGTAATTTGGCTGGAGGCAGAGGTAGAAGTAGAATTTCTCGGAACAAATGAATGTGACAGATTTATCCCTTTCCCTTTGTCTGCTTCTTTTTTATGTAATAATTTAGTTCTGTCCCTTTTTTACTGGCAGGTCCTTAAATCAAAGCTCCAAGGCTTATTAGTTATGGATGCCTATAATTAAAACATATCTGTGTTGTGAGAGTATCTACACAGCATTTATTAAACTCCCTACACCTGTCCCAGCATGCAGGAAGCTGTAAAACCTTGGAAAGATTCCTTTGGCTGGACTCTTTTGGTTATTACCAAGTCCTGATGAGGAATCTGGAGGGAATAATGCCAGAATATTTAAAAAAAAAAGTTTGAATTAACAAAAAATGGGTTAAGGAAATTATACTTATCAACAAGAAATATCTACATTTCAGGTTAAACATTACATTATCAAAACTGAACTCTCTAAAACATGTTATTTCAGTATATAAGCAGAAACCTCAAGGAGTTACAGCTGCAGATTAGAGTTGGAAGTAAGTTCTATATACACAAGGTTGCTAATGCCCATAGCCATCTACAATTTTCAATCATAGGAATCTGGCCTGCTTATTAGTACTGACTTGTTGGCACTAATGAGTAAACTAGTCAAAAAAATACTGAAACAATGTTTTAATGAAAATTTTCATTTTGGCTGAATTTTTTCAGTTCTTCAATAATTTTGTTTTTAGTAAAACTATTTGGATTTTGGTAAGAAAAGTTTGCTTTATTGCTTACAAGGTTATTTAACTTTCAGCTTGGTTTTTTGAAAACTTTTTTTATAAAGTAATGGGTTTCAAAAATTAAATATCTCAGAAACTGTTCATGGAAAATTAAAAACCAAAGAATAAAAACCTATCATATTTTTATATTTCCAATGAAAAATGGCATTTTTCAGCCAGCTGTATGGATGGGGCTAAGCTCACACCAGTCCTGTGGCCTAACCTGACATTCATTTGGAGAGGATAATCACACATTCATTCTAATAAGACACTCATCAGTTTTATGAAATCCTTTCCTTTCCATATAGACCCATGATATGGTAAAATAAAGTTTGAGGCTATGATGATCCTATTCATCACAGAAACTAATCTGCTTGTTGGCTGTAGAAAAGGTGAGCTCTCATATTCTGATCTAAGGAAACTGAGGGAAATTTATTCAGCAGCTGGAGCACAGTATCTAGCCTTAGATAATTGGAACTCTGCAGCAGTCTTCCAGATAATCAACACAGACTAAGAAGGGGAGTTATATAAACTTAGAAAGAACTATCAACTAGGGTGGCTTCTTGGAAACCAAATAAACAACACTTTAGGAATGTGCACTGTTAACACTAGAGTTGTCATCCAGCAGCACATCACCTCCTGTTTCAGAATAAGGTTACTATTCTCTTTGTTTTCTTTCTTAGTACAGTGACAATTTTTGTTCCTCTTTGATGTCAATCAACTGAAATTCAGGTCAGACTCCCTTAGAAAATCAGTCCTGTTAGTGAATTGAGTCTAAAGAGGTCATATTTCCTGTATTATTTCTTCTCCAATGAATACATCACTGTCAAATTCTTTCTGGCCAGCACATGTGGGAAATCTAAATTAAAAAGCAGAGCTACTTTTATATGTAGGTAGGCTGAACTCTTATATTGAACTGCTACTTCTTCTGTTTGTTGGCTATTCAGCTGCTACAAGACCACTATAATCCAGATGATGAAAATCTTGAATAACTACACACATTTACATCTGCAACCTGAGTGGAGTTACTCCAGAGTCTATAAGATCTGTAAAGTGCCCATCACTGTAATATCTAAGCACTAACTGAGCAGATTATTTTAATATATTTAATGAAAAATTGAAATCAATATAGAGAAGTTCAATGGAAAGGATGTTTTTTGTGTCAGTAGCATTTGATCATATCCCTGGAATGTGTAACGTGGCTTGCACTTCTAATGGCTTGCTTATTCCAAATTGTGTTACCACAGAAATTATTGCCAAGATATCATTGATTCTCAGCTGTAATGCTTAATTGCATAGTTCTGAAGCCCCCTTCACCACCAATAACTGTTAAAAAATATGGTTATTTGCATGACAAAGTATGAAATGCAATTACATTTGACTGGTATAAAAAATTAGTCTAGTTTTAATCTAAATTCAAAGAACACTCATTATAAAGACCACAGTGGAAGAAGTCCACCAAATTTATTTACACAGCCATCTGACTAATTTTGTTTTGAGGAGGCCTAATTCTGCCCTTAGTTACATGGGTGCAGCCACCCTACCTGCCACACTCTTTAGACAAAAACAAGTACATTTTAGTTTGCATAGACCTGGACTTTTCTAGACTGGGATTTTCCCTTGCTTTCAAGCTGTACCTGTGCATCCTTTAGTGCAGATAGGCAAAACCACAATTTTCACCAGTAGGAGTTACACTTGTTTCAAGCAGGCCACCAATGGCTGTCCTTGGGGCAAATATCTCCAGTCTAAACAAAGCATCTTTAGAGTGGTTGCTCCTTGTGCATGGGTCCCCACCTACACACTGAGATGTGCGCTCATGTTTTCATCTGCTCCCCACATGTATACAAAGACCCCTGCCTTATGATTTAATCTGCCCCCAATCCCAATCATGTAGTCCAACATACATTTTCATACATGTTTTACTGCTGCTGTTTTTGGCCCTGTTGTTCTTATTAGAATTGGGCTTCAGCTTCTTCCCTTGCTGTTGTGCTCCCTCACTCCCCAGGTGAGGCAGAAGAGGAATCTCTTTACCCATCTCTCTCTCAGGTAAGGGACAGCAAGAAGTTTCTCACACACACCAGGACTGGGTGGAGAGACAGGAGGAAGTCTCTGACTCCCCTCCCCCCCAACACCTTGGTATAGGGGTGGCAGGAGAGCCGTTTACAGTCCTGGGAGAGGGGCAGTGCTGAAAGCCATACAGTAAGAGAAGCTGTCATAAGTAGATAGGTAAGGTAAGGGTTAAGTTTCTTTTACCTGGAAAGGGTAACCAAACACCTGACCAGAGGACCAATCAGAGAACTGGATTGTTTAAAGTCAGGGGCGGGAATTTGTATCATTTTTGAGAACCCAAGCTATAAACACTTTTTAGTAATGCAGGAATTAGGGGAAGGATGGTCTGGATAGGCCCTGACGAGAGGTAGGAGAGTCGCGTTAGCTCGCTGGCCTGCTAGTCTTCAGAAAGATGAGTATGGAATGGTTGAAGCAGAAGGCAGAAGACAACTTGGTGAGACTATTGAGCCGTCCAAGCAGTGGCTGATGTAACGGAACCCTATAACTAAACTACAACTTGCTGGTTACAGAGTCTCCGTTGTTAATCTACGAACACTGGTTCCAGCTATGAAAGTACATGATGAATAAAGGGCAGTCAAGCAAGAGAAGATAGGTGAGTCATGCAGGTGAATGTAAATACATGAGTTAAAGATGAGATGTAAGAATGGATGAAGCCGTTGCAGGCTACATATTGTACATGAGTTTGCAAGCCTTTTCACCCCTTGCCTGAGCGCGTACAAAATTTGATTGGCTAGTAAAATAGCATTCTATTTTCGCATTATCAACATCTATGGTAAATAGGAGCGCTTTTGGGTCAGAACTAGAAATTTTGCACGATTTTCATAGTGCTAACATGATGTTTTATATGTGCTGTACCATTCTGGTTTATAGCTTTTCTTTGTTGGATGTTTTGTTTTATTGTTGCCCTGGGAATACTTTTTGCTTATGTGAGCTATGTTATAGAAAACTTCTATGGCGAACTTTTCAAATAAGCTAATTGTGGGCCCTGTTAAGAGAGCCTTGTTTCGATGCAGGAAAGTTTTATAAAAAGTTACTATGCCAGATGATTATTTTTTGACCACGCCTCAAAGCCCATTGTCTGCAGAGATTTGGACATCTAAAAATCGCCCTAAATGATGCGAATCTTATTAGATCATGGTCCTTGTTGACACTATGGGGAAGATCATTGACTGTTGACATAAGGTTACTCTCAGCTCAGGCTCCACAGCCATGTCACAAACAATCTTCAGATACTGCCAGCAGCAGTGTTGAGGCTGGATAGACTTCATCAAACTCATAGTTGTTTTATCACTGGAACTGTCCAACTTGAGGCTGGTGCTTCTACAATTAGCGTTTCCAAGTAGAAAACAAATCAATTAGAATTATGCTTGAGGCATGCTTTATGAAATGGACAGATCCAGCCAGATTGCTGAGCACCACTTGAGGTAGGTACCCAGTCTGTAGGTCAAGAAGTTGAAGGCACTCAGTACTCTGGCAGACTGGTCTTAGAGTTGTCATGGCCTATGTCTCTGCACACTCTTCTCAAGATCATCAGTCATGGGGTTTCCCTTGAAACAGGTCGAAGGGGAGGGTGAATAGCTAAGGGGTGGAGCCATCTCGCATCGCACTAACCAGTTGCCCACTGGCCACAGAGAGGAAGCTCTTCGGAAAAGGAGAAGATTTACTCCAAAATGAGCAACAGGAGCAGGTGGGAACCGATCACAGTATTATCCTCAAGTTGGGCTAGCATCTAATTACGCACTACACTCGGAGGGTGCTTATTACGTACGCCTAGCTAATCATCATTAAAATATTACAATGCAGCATTAACAAATGCAAGTCCCATGCCTCATTCAAACACAATGGTTAAATGTAGATGCAATAGCAAGGAGAAACTGTAAGAGAGTGAATTGTACACAGAGTGCAAATAAAAAATAGGCAGAGAACCTCATAGACTAAAGATGTTAATTGGTTAATCAATCATCCCATCGATAAGAGGTTTTTCATACAATCATAGAGTTTCTTTGTAACAATGAACAACGCCAGATCTAGATTCCCAACGTGTAGAGGATTGCAAGCTGTGCTTGAATATGCTCAGTATTAGATGACAGACAATGCTAGAATCATTAAAATTTAGTGGCTCAGAACAGGAAGACAATCAAGTATCAGAAGGATTAACAAACTGGGGAATGAACTAAACTATGGCATGAGTTTACATATAAGTGTAATAAATAACATAGATAGGAACAAGCTAAGATTTACACAATTGGAGTAAGTAGCTGATCTCTGGAAAGGACAAAGGGTCATGTGATTTTTTTATACATCTAAAATACGATGAATGCAGCCAACAGCTGACAAAGACTGGGAAGAGGGATCACAAAAGGGCTATATTCATGCGTTTGTTTGTATACTACACTGTAGCTACAGAATGGTATTCTTGCCCTAAAGCCTTTTCCACGCATGTATGAAAACTATGATTTTAGCATCTTTCAGAAATACCTTCAATACCCCATATACACACAACACATGCTTTGATCTCTGGCCTGGCCTTCATGCCCTTCAGTGCATATTCACCACCTGTATAGGAGATTGTTCACCAGATTTGCACTGAACCGTGGGTAGACGGTGATGTGTGAGCACTTGTGCGTCCCGATGGGGTAATGGAGTTAGAAATTCATTGTCTGCTCACAAATGGCTAGGTAAGGCTCCAGGGGTGCTGGTGGAACTGGCCAAGGGCCTGTGCTCAGTGTCTGGCAGCGGGTCTAGTTGGCCATGTCCACTAGTAAGATAAACTCCTTGTTAGTTACAAAGGGAAGAATGCTTACATAGGTATCGCGGATACTGTGACTAGAAGCATTGTGAAGGATGAGATGCATAGAGGGGCGAGAGAGAGTTAGTGCTGCATCCCGCAAGGTTGCACATCAGTCGTCACCTGAAGCGGGGCATAACTGCTCTCAACTGGCACTCTGGAGTCATGGAGTTATGCCAGGAGCGATGTAGAAGGGTAAGTACATAGCTTGTGCCCAGGAGCTCAAAAGATAGCATAATACACATACTGCGCTCAGCAGTACAATACCTGACGTAATTAATTGTGAATTATTGTTTTAATAAGGATAATCAATAGTTTATGGTTTAAGAGGGGCATAACACCGCAAATTTACAGAAAGCTAATCTATTATAGAGGAGGATCGATGCAAATGAGTAACAGGAAAGCAAATTCCATGCCTCAGGGAAGGAAGATGATCATCTGGGGTAAAATAGGACGTCATTATTCCTTTAAGCTATTACCAGTTCGAATTATGTGAGGGCCGCAAGGGGTGGCCACTTGTAGAAGACGTGTGTCGAAGCAGGAACGACCAGCATTTGGCATTCTCAGCTGTGTCGCTAGATTGGGGAAGGATGGATTCATCCATCTTGCTTGTCATGCTTCTTTCTGTCCAATGCAGGGTAGACCATCAGACTAAAATGTGACCATGGCAATGAGTGCTGCTGTTGTGTCAGCACAGGCACAAGTGCCATGAAAATGATAATAATCAATGCCTTGCTTAAAGTTCGCGTCTACAGAAGTTACAGGTATACCTATATTTCTATTAGTCAATACGTTAGATACTACATGATGTTAATTATGCTGTAGGTGTTCTCGTATAATGACTGATATCAAATGCTTGAAGTTTAATCAACTGAGCACTCAAGGATTCGACATTATGTTGTGGCAAACACAAGCAAAGAGGAGAGGTCTGTGGTGTCAGGCGAGTTGCAAATGAATACTATTTAAGGAAGAGAAGGAGCTAAAGATAGATGAAGACAAGCACTAGCTGAATGCATGTGTGATGGACCTTTTGCTTGCCACTAGTGTAAGTGATTTTTGTTGTTTGGGTACGGACTATCAAGCAAAAGGATATTGTTCAAGAAAAAGAACCTGATTGGACTATGTATTTATTTATCGTTGCAGTCCACAGTAGCATTCATGTGAAAAGATGAAGGTGATACGAGAAAAGGATATGAAGCTAAACCTTAATTAAGTGTTGATCAATATTGTAAATAGGATATGTGTTATGAAGAACTTGATAGGAGCAGGTTTGACTCTGGAGCGAATAAACCACCTTCAACTCCTGCATAACTGAATAGAGCCAGTAGCAAATTCATAAAATTTAATGAGTTCACACACATCAAACATGATATCTCACTTCCCTCCTCTCCTAGATACTGGGTCAGAGAATTGAGCAGAGGTCACAAGAGAATAGGAATAATCTCGAAAGATGGCATCAAGGTAGGTAGGTCATCAGTCTGAATTATGTTTTCTCGTAAAAGGAACAATGTGCTTCCAGGTACATGGCTGCACAAACAACTGCCTTATAGCACTCAGAAGAGAGTTATATGACGCCAACTGACCTCCTCACCAATAAATGCATCAAATCATGAGACAAGAAGTGGAGGTATAATCTTTAGGGACAACTCTGCTGGTGAAAGAAGAGCTCTTCTTTTCAAGTTGTATCCTGAGTACATTTCCAGATCGAAGATGCTGTTAAGCATTGAAAGTTGTGTCTCACAGCAAAGTGCCAAGACAATGATATCCTCTAGCACTGTGCTTCTGGCCGATAATCGGGAAAAAGCAATGCGATAGTAACTATGGGATGATATACCTGACTAGGAGTTGAATTGAAACGATTGCATTCATGTATGCGCCTGCTTGTGGGCACATGACAGTGAAATTTATAGAAAGGTCTGGTTGAATGCACATTTTGCACAACATACTGGAGGGAGGAATGGGAGCTGCAGGCTGCAATTTAAGGACCACTCGATTGCAGGTTCAACATCTATTGGCATTCAGTTACGAATATGTGCCCCTTACTGATTGGCGTCTCCCACATACTACGTAAGGCGAACAACAGTTCTTCAGTAGGGTTCCTCTTCCCACTAGCATGAGCAGACAGGAACTTCACCTCATCTCTCCCTGAAAGATTGTCGGAATCTAGCCTCACTGCTCTGCTTTGTGTATAGCCTCGCCCATATGAGCATTTAAGCGTCACGACTGGGCTTACTTGACGTCCCAAGCTCTCAGCGTGGTTCTCAGCTGCACCAGTCAGGATCTAGGCCTGACCACCTTTCTCTCGTTGGTGCGCAACCCTTTTCTGGGGGGCCCAGCCGACCCCTGTCTGCTCCTTCTCTTCCATTCCCCCCTCTGTCTGGTTAGCGGTGCGAGACTAGATATCTTCTATGCAACGGACAATATAGGCGTCCCGGGCTATGCATTACAGCTAATCAAGCTACACAAAGAAATCCCTCCGGTCTTAGCCATAAAGAAAACTCACACAGAACAAAAAGATATTCTTTTCTTGTCCTCGTAGCCTGCTCTCCCTGGAAAATAGGAAATACGCCACGCTGGCTTTTTCCCTTTGCTCTGGAACAAATCCACCAGTTTACAAAAGACTTATAAAAGAAGAAAGTACAAACAATTCTTTGCTAAGAACTCAATAAGCTCGCTTAGCAAAATGAAAAACGTTCGATTAAAGATAGCACCGATTACACATCCATCACTACAGGTACTACAAAAGCCCGTCATAGCTGAATATCTTGCTCTTTCCTTCACTACGTGTTTTAGGAGAAGCTTGAGATAGATGATGCAGAAGGAAAACTGTTTACTCACAGCCGAGAAAACACAGACGCGCGATATCAAG